>NC_059192.1:5240157-5262657 GCF_020615455.1 Coregonus clupeaformis
CTGCTAAAATGTAAAATGTATAATACACTGGCCTCAGCTGTTATTCTCTTACATGAGGCTGGACTAGTAGGTGACCAAGGCAGCGGCCGTATGTCTCCTCTCTCTTTGTGGTCTCTGACACTGAATATTCTTGGATCAAATCAAGATCCTCTCATTCTCTCTCTCTCTCTCTCTCTCTCTCTCTCTCTCTCTCTCTCTCTCTCTCTCTCTCTCTCTCTCTCTCTCTCTCTCTCTCTCTCTCTACCATCACACCATCGTTATGGGCTCTATCTTGTAGACTACTCAGTGTTTGCTTCCCAAATGGCACCCTATTCCCTATATAGTGCACTACTTCAGACCAGAGAATGGCACCCTATTCCCTATATAGTGCACTACTTTAGACCAGAAAATGGCACCATATTCCCTATATAGTGCACTACTTCAGACCAGAGAATGGCACCCTATTCCCTATATAGTGCACTACTTCAGACCAGAGAATGGCACCCTATTCCCTATATAGTGCACTACTTTAGACCAGAAAATGGCACCATATTCCCTATATAGTGCACTACTTCAGACCAGAGAATGGCACCCTATTCCCTATATAGTGCACTACTTTAGACCAGAGAATGGCACCCTATTCCCTATATAGTGCACTACTTTAGACCAGAGAATGGCACCCTATTCCCTATATAGTGCACTACTTCAGACCAGAGAATGGCACCCTATTCCCTATATAGTGCACTACTTTAGACCAGAGAATGGAACCCTATTCCCTATATAGCGCACTACTTTAGACCAGAAAATGGCACCCTATTCCCTATATAGTGCACTACTTTTCACCAGAGCCCAAAGGGAATGTCATATGGCTCTGGTCAAAAGTAGTGCACTATATTGGAGATGCATACCAACACGGTCGCTCTGTAATCAACCTTTCATCTATTGGTCACCTGGACATGAGCAGAATGTTATCAACCTTTCATCTATTGGTTGAGGAAATGTAAAGACTGTAATAATGCTTGCTGTTGAAGTTTCAAAAGATCATAACTTATGTGATAATAGAGAAATAAGATGAGCTTCAAACATACTAATGATAACAGTGTTGCTATAGCAACCAGGTGAAATCTGAAGGCTATAGCGCCTCTGTCACTGTCTAGATCTAATGCTCCAACCAGGTGAAATCTGAAGGCTATAGCACCTCTGTCACTGTCTAGACATAATGCTCCAACCAGGTGAAATCTGAAGGCTATAGCACCTCTGTCACTGTCTAGACATAATGCTCCAACCAGGTGAAATCTGAAGGCTATAGCAGCTCTGTCACTGTCTAGACATAATGCTCCAACCAGGTGAAATCTGAAGGCTATAGCACCTCTGTCACTGTCTAGATCTAATGCTCCAACCAGGTGAAATCTGAAGGCTATAGCACCTCTGTCACTGTCTAGACATAATGCTCCAACCAGGTGAAATCTGAAGGCTATAGCAGCTCTGTCACTGTCTAGACATAATGCTCCAACCAGGTGAAATCTGAAGGCTATAGCAGCTCTGTCACTGTCTAGACATAATGCTCCAACCAGGTGAAATCTGAAGGCTATAGCACCTCTGTCACTGTCTAGATCTAATGCTCCAACCAGGTGAAATCTGGCTTGCCTACTACTTACTAAAATGCCATACTGGGTACTATGTAGGCAGCAAGCAACAAATATACTAGGATCACTCACAAGCAGGTAAAATAGACCCATTCTCTGGGCCCAGGAGACATATGATCCATGCTGACTTGAAGACAAGTGTGGTGATTACATTAGTGATATTTAATCTGATTAAATGCACAATTCACCTCTCTGCTCTCACTCAATTATAAAATCTGCAGACTCTGCCCTGCGCTGTATATGATGGTTTTACTGACCGTCCTCTTGGTCCCGGGTGGGTGGGACATGAAGCTGCAACAACAATCTCCTGCCACTGGATACAGGAGAGCTGTGACAACAACATAGTAGCTGAAATAAGAACCGTTCTGACATCTGGGCCCCTCTCGATGCATCACATCATCCAAATTAACTAGTAATAATAATAATAATAATAATAATAATAATAATAATAATAATAATAATAATAATAATAATTCTAGGGTGCGGAATCCTGCAAAATATTACCTCGCCTTTCAATATCTGGACTATGTTTTCACCCATCGATCTTTTGAATAACAGTACTTCTGTCTGACACAGAGTGATGTGAAGCATAGGTATTGAAGAGGTTTAAGTGGATTCCATGCTGCGTTTGGATAAGCATGTATTGCTACACTGCTCATATAGAGAACCCATAGGATTGTGTGTGGAGGATATTCCAGTGTTCAGAAACCTCTGAGGGGTTCCTAGTTCCTGGTGTAAATGCAGACCAGCTGGTGTGTGTGTGTGTGTGTATGTGTGTGTGTGTGTGTGTGTGTGTGTGTGTGTGTGTGTGTGTGTGTGTGTGTGTGTGTGTGTGTGTGTGTGTATGTGTGTCTATGTGTGTGTGTTTGTTTGTGTATGTGTGTGTGTGTCTGTGTCTGTGTGTGTGTGTTTGTTTGTGTATGTGTGTGTGTGTGTGTGTGTCTGTGTGTATGTGTATGTGTGTGTGTCTGTGTGTGTGTCTGTGTGTGTGTTAATGTGTCTGTGTGTGTGTGTGTGTGTGTGTCTGTGTGTGTGTGTATGTGTGTGTGTGTGTGTGTGTGTGTGTGTATGTGTGTGTGTATGTGTGTGTGTGTGTGTGTGTGTGTGTGTGTGTGTGTGTGTGTGTGTGTGTGTGTGTGTATGTGTGTCTATGTGTGTGTGTTTGTTTGTGTATGTGTGTGTGTGTCTGTGTCTGTGTGTGTGTGTTTGTTTGTGTATGTGTGTGTGTGTGTATGTGCATGTGTGTGTGTCTGTGTGTGTGTCTGTGTGTGTGTTAATGTGTCTGTGTGTGTGTGTGTGTGTGTGTGTGTCTGTGTGTGTGTGTGTGTATGTGTGTGTGTGTGTGTGTGTGTGTCTGTGTGTGTATACGTGTGTCTATGTGTGTGTGTGTGTGTGTCTGTGTGTGTGAATGTGTGTGTGTGTGTATATGTGTCTGTGTGTGTGTGTGTGTGTGTGTGTGTGTCTGTGTGTGTATATGTGTGTGTGTGTGTGTGTTTTGTGTGTGTGTGTGTGTGTCTGTGTGTGTGTATATGTGTGTGTGTGTGTGTGTGTGTGTGTGTGTGTGTGTGTGTGTGTGTGTGTGATATAAGATGTGATGGGGTGAGGTTGTGTTCCTCTAAGCGGGAGGTAAGCTTGGCTTCTTCTTTGTATGTGTTGAGTAAAGTTTAAACCATATATTTAGATTGTAGGTAGGTATTGTAGTTAGGTATTGTAGGTCGTTTATCCAGGTAGTTATTGTAGGTTATTGTAGGTAAGAATCCAAGATGGAATCCAAGATGGCGTAGTAGTGCAGTTGTGTTTTTATCGTATGTCTGTAAATAGCCTGTAAATACCCTATTTTTCGTACATATTTCCCTATCAGACTTTTCATCCTTTTACAAGATATACTTTCCTGCAACCCGCCTCACTCAATGTGGAACGGATTCTATTATTGACTTACCTTTATCTAGAATCTAGAATCTCCAGTTGAAACTAGCTAGCCAGCTAACTAACTACTTGCTATTTGCTATTAGCCACAGCTAGCGGTGTTTCACCCAGAACATTGGATTTTTTTCTGCGGGATTAATTTTAATCACTGGACATTGATCACCGGATATTCGGCCAGTCTGCACAGCGCTATCGACCCAGAACATATCAGTTTTTCCGCCGGAATCACTGAATCACTGGACCTTTAACTCCGGATTCATCGCTACCAGCTAGCTACCACCAGCCAGCTACAACAAAACGGACGCTGTGGTCTGGCTAATCATCCTGAGCTAGGCCCATCGCCCATCTCCCGGCTATCTACCTCTCTGTCAACCGGACGGGACCACCTAGTGTTGACACGAGCCCCGCCGATCCTACACGACTGGTCTGCCGACGAAATCGCCTGATGTGGTTACGACGTTAACCACGAAGATTCCATCCATCTGCTAGCCCTGGCCCGCTAGCACACGCTAGCCGTGGCCTCTTACTAGTGCTTCACCACCGGACCTTATGATAACTCAGCTATACAGCTGATATCTGCTGGACTGTTCCTTTTACGGTACTACATCCTGTTTATGTTTAGCCTCAGCCCAAACATGGTTAGTTTATTGTTGTTTCGGTTATTTCTAATTGTACTATATCACTGTAGACCCCCCAGCCTAGCTAAACCTGCCTTAGATAGCTCCTTTGCCCCTCCCCTATACACGCGGAGACCGACTCAATTGATGCCTCCAGCGATGCTATCTCTTTCATTGTTACCCAACGCTTAGGTTTACCTCCACTTTACTCATATCCTTCCATATCCTTGTCTGTACATAATGCCCTGAATCTTTTCTATAACACCCGGAAATCTGCCCCCTTTTATTCTATGTACCCAACGCACTAGAAGACCAGTTCTTAAAGCCTTTAGCCGTATCCTTATTCTAGTCCTCCTCTGTTCCTCTGGTGATGTAGAGGCTAACCCAGGCCCTGCAGCCCTCAGTATCACTCCTACTCCCCAGGCGCTATCATTTGATGACTTCTGTAATCGCAAAAGTCTTGGTTTCTTGCACATAAATATCAGAAGTCTACTTCCTAAGTTTGAGTTATTCACTGCGTTAGCACACTCTGCCAACCCTGATGTTCTAGCAGTGTCTGAATCCTGGCTCAGGAAGGCCACCAAAAATTCTGAAATTTCCATCCCCAACTATAACATTTTCCGTCTAGATATAACTGCCAAAGGGGGTGGAGTTGCAATCTACTGTAGAGATAGCCTGCAGAGCTCTATCATACTATCCAGGTCTGTGCCCAAACAGTTTGAGCTTCTACTTCTAAAAATCCACCTTTCCAGAAATAAGTCTCTAACTGTTGCCGCTTGCTACAGACCCCCCTCAGCCCCCAGCTGTGCCCTGGACACCATATGTGAATTGATTGCCCCCCATTTATCCTCAGAGTTTGTACTGCTTGGCGACCTAAATTGGGATATGCTTAATACCCCAGCCATCCTACAATCCAAGCTAGATGCCCTCAACCTCACGCAAATTATCAACGAACCTACCAGGTACAACCCTAAATCCGTAAACATGGGTACCCTCATAGATATCATCCTGACTAACATACCATCTAAATACACCTCAGCTGTCTTCAACCAGGATCTCAGCGATCACTGCCTTATTGCCTGCGTCCGTAACGGGTCCGCGGTCAAACGACCACCCCTCATCACTGTCAAACGCTCCCTAAAACACTTTAGCGAGCAGGCCTTCCTAATTGACCTGGCCCAGGTATCCTGGATGGATATAGATCTCATTCCGTCAGTAGAGGATGCCTGGTTGTTCCTTAAAAGTAATTTCCTCTCAATCTTAAATAAACATGCCCCATTCAAAAATACAGAACTAAGAACCGATATAGCCCCTGGTTCTCCTCAGACTTGACTGCCCTTGACCAGCACAAAAACATCCTGTGGCGTACAGCATTAGCATCAAATAGCCCCCGCGATATGCAACTTTTCAGGGAAGTTAGGAACCAATATACACAAGCAGTCAGGAAAGCAAAGGCTAACTTTTTCAAACAGAAATTTGCATCCTGTAGCACTAACTCCAAAAAGTTTTGGGACACTGTAAAGTCCATGGAGAATAAGAGCACTTCCTCCCAGCTGCCCACTGCACTGAGGCTAGGAAACACTATCACCACCGATAAATCTACAATAATCGAGAATTTCAACAAGCATTTTGCTACAGCTGGCCATGCTTTCCATCTGGCTACCACTAACCCGGCCACCAACTCTGCACCCTCTGCTGCAACTTGCCCATGCCCCCCCCGCTTCTCCTTCACACAAATTCAGACAGCTGATGTTTTGAAAGCACTGCAAAATCTGGACCCCTACAAATCAGCTGGGCTAGACAATCTGGACCCTTTCTTTCTAAAACTAGCCGCCGAAATTGTCGCTACCCCTATTACTAGTCTGTTCAACCTCTCTTTCATAATGTCTGAGATCCCCAGAGATTGGAAAGCTGCCGCGGTCATCCCCCTCTTCAAAGGGGGTGACACTCTAGATCCAAATTGCTACAGACCTATATCCATCCTGCCCTGCCTTTCGAAAGTATTCGAAAGCCAAGTTAACAAACAGATCATCGACCATTTTCGAATACCACCGTACCTTCTCCGCTATGCAATCCGGTTTCCGAGCTGGTCACGGGTGCACTTCAGCCACGCTCAAGGTCCTAAACGATATTATAACCGCGATTGATAATAGACAGTACTGTGCAGCCGTCTTCATCGACCTGGCCAAGGCTTTCGACTCTGTCAACCACCGCATTCTTATTGGCAGACTAAATAGCCTTGGTTTCTCAAATGACTGCCTCGCCTGGTTCACCAACTACTTCTCAGATAGAGTTCAGTGTGTCAAATCGGAGGGCCTGTTGTCTGGACCTATGGCAGTCTCTATGGGGGTGCCACAGGGTTCAATTCTTGGGCCGACACTTTTCTCCGTGTATATCAATGATGTCGCTCTTGCTGCTGGTGACTCTCAGATCCACCTCTACGCAGACGACACCATTTTGTATACATCTGGCCCTTCATTGGACACTGTGTTAACAAACCTCCAAACGAGCTTCAATGCCATACAACAATCCTTCAGTAGCCTCCAACTGCTCTTAAACACTAGTAAAACTAAATGCATGCTTTTCAATCGAACGCTGTTGGCACCCGCCCACCCGACTAGAATCACCACTCTCGACGGGTCTGACCTAGAGTATGTGGACAACTACAAATACCTAGGTGTCTGGTTAGACTGTAAACTCAACTTCCAGACTCACATAAAGAATCTCCAATCCAAAGTTAAATCTAGAATCGGCTTCCTATTTCGCAACAAAGCCTCCTTCACTCATGCTGCCAAACATGCCCTCGTAAAACTGACTATCCTACCGATCCTTGACTTCGGCGATGTCATTTACAAAATAGCCTCCAACACTCTACTCAGCAAATTGGATGTAGTCTATCACAGTGCCATCCGTTTTGTCTCCAAAGCCCCATACACTACCCACCACTGTGACCTGTACGCTCTTGTTGGCTGGTCCTCACTACATGTTCGTCGTCAAACCCACTGGCTCCAGGCCATCTATAAATCACTGCTAGGCAAATCCCCGCCTTATCTTAGCTCATTGGTCACCATAGCAGCACCCACCCGTAGTCTGCGCTCCAGCAGGTATATCTCACTGGTCATCCCCAAAGCCAACACCTCCTTTGGCCGCCATTCCTTCCAGTTCTCTGCTGCCAATGACTGGAACGAATTGCAAAAATCTCTGAAGCTGGAGACTCTTATCTCCCTCAATAACTTTAAGCATCAGTTGTCAGAGCACCTTACCGATCACTGCACCTGTACACAGCCCATCTGAAATTAGCCCACCCAACTACCTCATCCCTATATTGTTATTTATTTTGCTCTTTTGCACCCCAGTATCTCTATTTGCACATAATCTCTTGCACATCTAGCATTCCAGTGTTAATACTATTGTAATTATTCTGCACTATAGCCTATTTATTGCCTTACCTCCATAACTTGCTACATTTGCACACACTGTATATATATTTTCTGTTGTATTTCTGACTTTATGTTTTTTACCCCATATGTAACTCTGTGTTGTTTTTTATTGCACTACTTTGCTTTATATTGGCCAGGTCGCAGTTGTAAATGAGAACTTGTTCTCAACTGGCTTACCTGGTTAAATAAAGGTGAAATAAATAAAAAATAAATAAAAAATTATTGTAGTGTATTCTAGCTAGCTAACCCACTCCCTGGACTAATAAAGCTAGCTAGCTAGCGGGTAGCTACTGGTAATTTGGTAACTGTTAGCAACTGTGGATAGTTGTTTCCAATGTTATTTCACGCTTAAGAGTACCTGTAATTATTGTAGGTAGGTATTGTAGGTATTGTAGATCGTTTATCTAGGTAGCTATTGTAGGTAGTTATAGCCAACTTTACCAGCTAGCAGTCAACACCGCAGCCACTGCTAGCTAGCCAACCTTACCAGCTAGCAGTACTGTAGCAACCAAATACATTACTACGGAACTATTTGATTTGATTAGTGTAATGTTAGCCAGCTACATTCGTTCGCAGTGACGCCGTTTTCCATACTAAGTCAACACCGCAGCCACTGCTAGCTGGCCAACTATACCAGCTAGCAGTACTGTAGCAACTAAATACATTTCAACAGAACGATTTGATTAGTGTAAATTTAGCTAGCTACATAGTTGTCTTGGTATCAAAGACAAAGGTGTAGTATAGAGAAACTATCGAGGTTAGCTAGCCAGCTACATTTTCAAGCAGTCAACACCGCAGCCACTGCTAGCTAGCCAACATTACCAGCTAGCAGTACTGTATCATTTTAGTCAATGAGAATTTTGCAACGTAAGCTTCACTTTCTGAACATTCAAGATGTGTAGTCCACTAGTGTAGCTAGCATGACTGACTTTGTGCTAGCTAGCCAACGTTTAGTTACTTCTGCGTTATGAAAGGAACTAGAAACGGACATGAATGATCCATTGGTAGTTTGTTGTAACCAAGTATTGGTGCTAAACCGTGTGCTATTGGATGCTAGCATGTGTCGTAGTAAATATATTATGTTATAGCTTGGTCTGACTAAAATCTTGTGCATAACCCATCTTGTGTTGGGCCTTTGGATTTAATACAATGCACAAAGACTTCTATCTTGTCGGCCTTATCAGCAGGTGGCTATGGACAACACCCACGCCATAGGTCTCTCAGTTCTCCCAACTCACACGAGTTATTGCTCTGAGGACATACACACACACACCCCCACACACACACACACATACACACACACACACACACACACATCCAACACACATACACACACACACACTACACACACACACACACACACACACACACACACACTACACACACGCACACACACACACACACACATCATCATTGTTAGCACACACACACAAAAACCCCCTTCTCTTAGGCTGAACATCTGAAGACAGAGAACCCGACTCAGAGCCAATGCAATGGAAGTGACCTCGACCAACTCATCAGGACCAATCAGAAGATCAGAACTACTAGAATCAACCTACTTTATTTTATTGTATAAAATGTCAGCACACAATGTTTAGGGGCTCGCTCTCTCAGATATCTCCCTACGAGGTTGACGAACGGGTCCGTGCACGCTATTTACAGATATCTTTACCTCTGAATAAACTGCCTCATATTATACAATTATCCACCTTGTCCGAAAGTCTCTACTTGGTCTCCGTTCTCCAGTAAACTTGTGATCATCAACAAACTTGGTAGCAGAGGATGGTTTTCTAACTCTGAATTCGGTCCATAAAAGTTGATAGAGCAGCCGGGAATCCAGCTCGCCTCAGGAAACTGATCTAGACGGCCGTCAATACAAAGGTAAGCAGAACCTGTTAAAACAAAATCTGCATATTGTATTATAGGATAAACCAAAATTAAGATCAGTAGTACTGGGCGTGAGTATGGATTACTGATAAATTTATAACATATCTATTATGACTCAAAAGGCACATATGTAAAGATATCTGAATTCTTTAGGTTATTACTGTTGAAATGTGACTCTCTAGGGGAGGAGTCTAGTTACAGAGGTTGTGGTTCACGAGAGACGGACCCTTTTATTTTTTGCTGTTGATATCTGAAATCTTAGGTTTTTACTGTTGAAATGTGACTCTAAGAGAAGAAGTCTAGTTACAGTGGTTTTATTTTCTGTTGAAATGCGGCTTTCTAGTGAGGAGCCTATTACAGAGGTTTTGGTCCACAAGCGATGGACCCCTTTTTATTTGATCCACAAGAGAAGGATCTGGTGACTTGATAAAAAGATTCAGATAGTCGGGTTGAGTTAATTCCGTGAGAATCCAAGTCCAGAAAAGGTTCTCCCGACTAGACGCCAGTTGAATGGTTTAAACGACTGGGAGTCTCCTTGAGGAGAATAAAAAAAAATAATAAAAAAAATACGAGTTCAGATAGTCGGGCAATTGGTTGACGTGGCACTCAACTATATGTACTGTGAGGAACTTAAACTGAATTCGTGTGTTGATGCTGATATGTAATGAAAATGTAATTGTTGAAATGATAACCTGAATGTTGTGTAAGATTGGCCGTTTCATGAGACTAACTAGTGGATAACTTTTAAGAGGACCACTGAGTCCTATTTTGCCTGTTATGTAGCCGCTGCGCTAAAAGCTGACTTGAACTTTTTCCCTCTTGTGGTGTTGGTATTTTCATAATTCCTAAAATTAGATTGATAATTATTTTAGGGAGCGCTCGAGTTTGCTAATATATTGTTCCAAAAGGGCGATTCTGATACCTTTTGGGAAAATATATAATAACTCGAATACCTGAAAAACAATAATAACTTTTGCAAAATAATTCCCAAAATTAAATTGGTAATTATTTTAGGAGCGCTCGAGTTTGCTAATATATTGTTCCAAAAGGGCGATTCTGATACCTTTTGGGAAAATATATAATAACTCGAATACCTGAAAAACAATAATAACTTTTGCAAAATAATTCCCAAAATTAAATTGGTAATTATTTTAGGAGCGCTCGAGTTTGCTAATATATTCTTCCAAAAGGGCGATTATGATACCTTTGGGAAAATATATAATAACTCGAATACCTGAAAAACAATAATAACTTTTGCAAAATAATTCCCAAAATTAAATTGATAATTATTTTAGGAGCGCTCGAGTTTGCTAATATATTCTTCCAAAAGGGCGATTCTGATACCTTTTGGGAAAATATATAATAACTCGAATACCTGAAAAACAATAATAACTTTTGCAAAATAATTCCCAAAATTAAATTGGTAATTATTTTAGGAGCGCTTGGGTTTGTTAATGTATTCTTCCAAAAAGGGCGATTCTGATACCTTTTGGGAAAGTATATAATAGCTCGAGTGCCTGAAAGACAATAATAACTTTTGCAAAATAATTCCTGGGATTAAATTGATGATTGTTTTGGGAGCGCTCGGGTTTGTTAATGTATTGTTCCAAAAGGGCGGTTCTGATACCTTTTGGGAAAATATATAATAATTCGAATAATTGAAAAACAATAATACCTTTTGCAAAATAATTCCTAATAATAAAGCATTGAAAATTTTTTGTGTACGAGGGTGGGACATCAGAGATAAATCTCAGTTAGCGCCAAGAATACATTGCTGGATTCGGCCAGTGACGGGCAGAGAGCACCAAGATAGTCTAATAAACTGTATAACCATGGCAACCACTACCGTCCCAAAACTCAAATTTAATGAATATCTAGATCAAAAAATACAGGATAGAGCGGGAGGGAAAGAACAGTATAAGACAGTGAAGAAAGTGTGGGAGGGAGTGAAACTCAAATGGACACAGGCAGGTTACTTTAGCGGGGGTGCCCCGTCTAAAGGGCAACTCACCTTTATGAAGAAAGGACTAGAGGTGGCAGTTGAGAAAGCCGAGGAAGAGCTGAGAATAGGGACATGGGCAATAGTGGAGAGCAGGAGGGTGCAACCAAAGAAAACAGATACGATGTGTGTGGCCACTGAAGCAGCTTCCCAGAGGCCAGTACCAGCACCACTCCTGGCCCCACCTCACTATACAGCCTAACAGGCACCATGACTTTGGCCCACAACCACGACCATGGCCTCAGCAGGGCACCCCATTAGGTCCTCCAAGAGGAGGGAACTACCTGTGTTACAATTGTGGAGGAGCTGGACATTTTAGGCGTGATTGTAAGGAACACCCACAATTTAACCATCAACCCCAATGGAGGGAAGAGGCAGAGGTACACCACAATGGAGAGGTAGAGGAAGGGAGGACCCCCACCATACCAGACTCAATGGGGACAGCCAAGGCCACAAGGTAATGGGGGGCCTGTTACAATTGTCATCAATATGGACACTCTGTCAGATGGTGTCCATTACCACCTAGTCCGCAACAGCAACACTGGCTGGCAAACAGGGGTAGAGGTTATGCCTTCAGATCAAGAGGAGGCCCAAGACCGATGTACCAGCCACATGCTGCCCTACCAGCATATAACCACCCACAACAAGACCCAAACCAACAGCCTAACCAGCAGCCAGCTCCTACCTTCCAGGGCATGTCAGACGAATATCCTCCCTGGCCCTGAAGCTGCCCACCACCACAGAACGGGAATGGGGGTCAGCATTTTCCACTCCACACTGAACCAACTGTCATGTGTGAAGTGGAGGGAGTTACCCACCAATTTTTGGTAGATACAGGATGTACGTACTCTGCCATAAGATCTCGTCAACCACTCTCTTCGGAATCAATACAGGTGGTGGGGGTATCAGGAACACCCGAAGCACAAAACAAGACCATACCATTGCTCTTCCAATGGGGCCCTTCCAATTTGAAGCATCAATTCCTATATTGTCCCAACTGTCCAATCAACCTATTAGGAAGGGACCTATTGTGCAAACTGAAATGTTCAATCTACCTTACCGAAAAGGGTGTGGAGGTTTCCATTGATCCCATTACCTCCACACCAGTTCATCCAGTTAGGGTGCTGATGCTACCCATCATCCCAACCCCAGTGCTCTCCCTGACCCAAGAAATATACTGGTTGAAGTGCATCGAATCCGGCCAAGGAACCCCTGAGGTTCAATTCAAGTTCAACCAGCTGAGACAACTCATTTACACATTTCACCCATACAAGACTCCTCAAGCTGAAATCCACTGTACACTTAATGTGACTGATAATGATGTCAACCCATATACCGATGACTGGGATGAAAACATGATGCACCTGACACCAACAATCAGATGTTGTACCATAGTGTGTGGACAGGAAGGAGTGGCAGCTCCGGTTATCCTACCTTCCCATTTGAAATCCTGGTACCTACTGGGCGAAGAATCTGCTCCCCATGTTACACTGGCAGTTGGAAACGGTTTTGAAGCAAGGAGCCTTGGGCCTATGATCAGAAGAGCATCCAAACTCCAGTGGGAACCCACCCAAACTCCAGGAATAACCAAAGCCACCACTGAGAACATGTGGAGGTTTATGACAGTTGACACAGAGGAACATTGCCTTCCTGAACGTTTGACTCTCCCAAGACACCATGGTAAACCTTACACAGACCACCCCTCATCACAAGCACTGCTTTCCACCATTGATGAAGGCATATGGACACACACCCCATTTGATGTTGGACAACTACAGGTGGCACCAGTCACCATCACCTTACTCAACCCTGATCAAATTCCTATCTACCGAACACAGTACCGTCTGAAACCTGAACAGACCATGGGGATCAAACCAACCATAGATGGGTTGTTGGGAGCTCGTGTCATATATCGCACTGTGTCTCCATGGAACACACCAATCTTACCAGTCTTGAAAACAGGAGGTGAAACATACCGGATGGTACAAGACTTCCGAGCAGTGAACGACGTCACTGCACCCATTGACCTACCTGTCCCTGACCCTCACATTACACTGAGTAATCTCTCACCAAAACACCAATACTTCACCGTTGTGGATCTGGCTAATGCCTTCTTCAGCATTCCACTGGATGAGGCTTCACAGCCTCTCTTTGCCTTCACATATGAACATCAACAGTATACGTATTCGGTTCTTCCACAGGGTTACAGGTGTTCTCCCGGAATCTTCAATCATATCCTAAAGACACACCTGGCTGAATTGAAAATCCCTGAAGGAGTGATACTCATCCAATATGTAGATGACCTTTTGCTGGGGGCTCCCACATCTGATCTCTGTCTACAAATGACAAAAACCCTACTTGACTTCTTGGCTGTCAAAGGCTACAAGGTCAAAATGAGCAAAGTCCAGTCCTGTCGCAGAACTGTCCTTTTCCTTGGCAGAGAAATCTCAGGAGAAGGTGCTGGTCTCTCGAAATCCCACCGAGATTCCATACTCCATCATCCACGTCCCATCACAGTGTCAGGCATGTTGTCCTTCCTGGGGTTGACAGGGTACAGCCGTACCCACATCCCTGACTACACATCCAGGACTGAACCACTGAGAGAAATAGTGAGAGAAGCAGGACCAAGAAACTTACACTCCTCACTTACCTGGACACCTGAAGCATCAACAGCATTTGCTCTCCTAAAAACCGATCTCTCGGTGGCAGCAGCTCTGACAGCACCCGACTACAAAAACAAATTTCATCTTGATGTTTCTGAAAAGGAGGGGTTCACTTCTTCCATCCTTTTTCAGAAACAAGAGGGGGAGAGAAGAGTACTGATGTATCATTCCTCTAAGTTGGACCATATTGAAGCAGGTCAGACAACATGTTCCAGGTACGTGGCTGCAGTGGCAAAAGCTATTGAAAAAACCGCCCACCTGGTAATGTGCCACAAATTGGAAATCCATACGCATCATGGGGTTGCAGCATATCTGATGAGCAAGGAATTCACGTTCAGCGCTGAAAGAAAGAACAAAATCCAGAATAAATGCACCCAATCACACATTACTTTTGTCAACACCGACAAAAACATGGCAGACGCACTCAATGCAGAAGAAGGGTTGGCACACTCCTGCGAAGAGAGGGCGGCACAGGAACTGAAACTGCGACCAGACTTGGGAAACGAACCCCTTACCAATCCTGATCTATGGTTGTACACCGATGGATGCTGCTATAGAGGAGAAGAAGGGAACATAGCAGCATATGCAGTGGTACAGCAGCTTCCAGACGGGTCACACGTGACCCTGGAATCAGACATCATCCCACAACCTGCCTCAGCCCAACTAGCCGAGATCATTGGTTTGACTCAAGCCCTGGAAAAGGCTGAAGGAAAGACTGTGAACATCTACACTGACTCAGCATATGCTCATGGAGCAGTCCATACAGATGGACCACAATGGGTCAGACGTAACTTCACCACAACAGGAAACCTTCCGATCAAACACAAGGCACAAATGGAGAGACTGATAAAAGCAGTCTCACTACCTGAGCAGGTGGCCATCATGAAGTGCAAAGGACATCAGCAACTCAAGAACAAAGTCAGCGAGGGAAATGACGCAGCTGACAAAGCAGCCAAGAAAGCTGGGGCTACACTCCAAGACAGATGGTGCTGCAGACTCAACCAGCTAGAACAGAACTCACAGACCAACACATAAAGGAACTACAATTCACAGCGGGCCCGTATGAGCACTCGGTATGGGGACAGATGGGAGCCACCAAAGGACCTGATGAACTTTGGAGATGCCATGACGGCAGGTTGGTGGCCCCAGCTAATCTCTGCCCCGAGCTGATACGTGAGGCTCATGGGCCCACCCATGAAGGGAAACTCAAAACTTTACAGAAGGTTTCCCATATTTGGTGGCACCCACACATTAAGGACATGACAGACTTGTTTTGTGATGAGTGCAGCATTTGTGGCAGCCACAACCCAAAGAAACCTTTCCAAACACCCATGGGTTCATACCCAGTACCTAATGCATGTTTTCAGGACATTAGCATAGATTACACTGACATGGGGGCTGATAATGTAACTAATGGGAAAAGGTACTTATTGGTAATGGTAGATCGATTCTCCAAATGGGTTGAGGCAATACCAACAGCACGTGAGGATGCTAGGTCAGTTATTAAGTGGCTGCAGACTGAACTCATACCAAGGTATGGGGTTCCAAGACAAATTCGATCCGACAACGGGTCCCATTTCAGTAACCAACACCTGAGACAGGTGGAGGAGAGGTTCGGCATTGTGCACAAGTTTGGGTCTGTGTACCGGCCGCAATCTCAGGGCCTCGTGGGAACGCGCCAATCAAACTTTGAAGGCTAAGATAGCCAAGGTATGTGCAGGTTCAAAGTTGACGTGGGTTGAAGCTCTGCCCCTGGCGTTGATGGCCATAAGAGCCTCTCCAGGAGCAGGCACCCATCTCTCTCCACATGAGATTATGACTGGTAGAGTCATGCCTGGTCCACCAAGGGAGGGAGGTCATATGCCCGCCCTTGATGTACAACAAATTGTAATGTCTGAATATGTGAGAAAACTAACGGAACTCTCTGCAGCTCTCTCCAAACAGATTCACAAGGTCCAAGAGGGGGAGCTGACGGGAGATCCGGCGCTGCTGAAGGTAAAAGTTGGCGACTGGGTAAGGATCAAGGTTCACAAGAGAAAGTGGCAAGATCCCAGGTGGACTGGACCGTCACGAAGTGAAGGAGGTTACTTCACACTCAGTCCAGGTCAAAGGTAAATCAGGCGCACCTTGGCACCACTTGACACATTGTACACCAGCACCAACTCCTTCCAGAACCCTGACTGAAGTCAGAAGTGATTTAATCACATTAAATTCGGATCAAATTCTTGACACCAACACTATCTGAATATGTGGAGGAGACTCCCATCTTCAGATACTGGAGGGGAAAAACAGAGGAGGGACAGACCACCATGGGAGAGACTGGGGTGCTCTGCTCCACTCCTTGTTTTGCTGATTGTAACTATTGGGGTTACTCTAGGAATCATACTCTGGTCAGTACAGCACATGACACAGACACCCATTACACCCACTAGTAAACCTAACGACACATTCAATGCCACAACCATACGTCCGACCAACCTGCACTCCGACACATTGAGCCCAGATCAGAATGTAAGCCACAGCCACCACGTAAATAAACGACAAGTTGTCTCTAACACCCTTTCCTGTGGGCCCAGACAATTGTATAGAAGCACCACATTATGTATACCCTTTAATGTTACCACTACTGCGACAGTGCCGTGGGTAGACTTCAGAGAACTTACCTACTACCGTGACTGGGACTGGTATATGACAGTGGGGGTCACCCATAGCGATTGGACTTGGACAAACTTGGTATGTGAGACTAATTATGACTGGTCCAGTTGCACCTCTACTACATTAGGAAAACAATGGAGGAAACTCTTGACTTTGACAAAAAACTCTAAAGGACTCAAATTTACTATCTATCCTGGTATTGCTTTAGGCTGCCAGGACTTTAGACTTGCTCCTTATGTAAGCTGTACCACTGCACCAGTCCATTGGAATGTTCGAATTTGTCATATTAATAACACAAAAGCACAGGCTATTAATGAAAATGGTAATAAGAATAATTCTATTATTTTACTTACCACTCCACCTACTTTGGATGATGCAATCCTGACCGCTACAGGTGTCTCCGGCCTTTCTAACAACTGGCTCTTGTTGACTGAGGAAGCGGCAAAGGTGACTCATCAGAGTTGTGTGGTTTGTATGGGGGCACGGCCATTGCTTCGCATTATCCCTGCCGCCATTACGCCAGAATGCTTCCTGTCTGTCATGAAACATGACAACCCTTCCGCCAATTGTACACTATGGGACGTAGTTCATCCCTTGGTTACTAAAGCAACTAAGAAACCAATTTTTTCCTATCAGGTGGCTAGAGCTAACTTTACCTGTGTTAATCTCACGAAAGGTCTACCATTGTTGGGTATGGTACCTGTTGGATGGTGTCGGTTTATCTATACGCCTAATGCTGAGTTTAAACCTGTTTCCAGGGCTGATGTCTGGTGGTGGTGTGGAGGCGTTCATCTGTTTGATGGACTGCCTGGAAATGCCACAGGCACCTGTGCACTAGTCTCTCTTTTGCTACCAATTTCTGTGTATCCAACAGGTGTTCA
Source organism: Coregonus clupeaformis (assembly GCF_020615455.1). NCBI lineage: Eukaryota > Metazoa > Chordata > Actinopteri > Salmoniformes > Salmonidae > Coregonus > Coregonus clupeaformis. Next base: position 5,257,851 of record NC_059192.1, read on the forward strand.
GGAGCTGGTGACCCATGTGTCTGACTTAATTCCTACCAGGACCAGGCGCGCTGTGGGCCCTACTCATGGGGACCCAACCTACATTGATGCAATTGGGGTCCCTAGGGGGGTACCAGATGAGTATAAATTGATTGACCAAGTAGCCGCAGGTTTTGAATCTTCATTTTGCTGGTGGTGCACAATTAATAAAAATGTTGACAGAATCAATTATGTCCATTTTAATGTTCAAAAATTAGGCAATTGGACACAACAAGGTTTTGAGGCGGTGCATGGCCAGTTGGCTGCGACCTCTCTCATGGCTTTCCAAAATCGTATTGCTGTCGACATGCTCCTGGCTGAAAAAGGAGGAGTATGTGCTATGTTTGGTGAACAATGTTGTACCTTTATTCCCAACAATACAGCCACAGATGGCAGCTTGACTGTCGCCCTGGAAGGGTTACGAACTCTTAATGGCAAAATGAAGAGCCACTCAGGGGTGGATACTTCAATGTGGGACTCTTGGATGGATGCGTTTGGTAAATATAAAACGCTTGTTTCTTCTATACTTGTATCCATCTCTGTTTTTGCTGCAATTCTAGTGCTTTGTGGATGCTGTTGCATTCCATGCATACGGACGCTGACAACCAGGATTATAACCACCGCTATTGATCCACATCCTGCAGATAACGGTCAGATGTTTCCTTTGCTTGCTATTGACGATGCTGACCAAGGATATCTGGATGATGAATAGCATTTAAGCTTTTGTCACGTCTCTTGTGAGACGTGAAGAGGGGGAATGTAAAACTTTATCTTCTGATAAAGTTTTCCCTATTTTGCCAAATTGCAGCATTTAAGCTTTATGTCACGTCTCTTGTGAGACGTGAAGAGGGGGAATGTAAAACTTTATCTTCTGATAAAGTTTTCCCTATTTTGCCAATTACACTGTTAGCTTGTGTCACGTCTTAAGTTTTCCTTCTTTACTGTTACTTGGTCACGTCTCTGGGGAGACGTGAAGAGAGGGATTTGTCGTAGTAAATATATTATGTTATAGCTTGGTCTGACTAAAATCTTGTGCATAACCCATCTTGTGTTGGGCCTTTGGATTTAATACAATGCACAAAGACTTCTATCTTGTCGGCCTTATCAGCAGGTGGCTATGGACAACACCCACGCCATAGGTCTCTCAGTTCTCCCAACTCACACGAGTTATTGCTCTGAGGACATACACACACACACCCCCACACACACACACACATACACACACACACACACACACACATCCACACACATACACACACACACATACACACACACACACACACACACACACATACACACACGCACACACACACACACACACATCATCATTGTTAAGCACACACACACAAAAACCCCCTTCTCTTAGGCTGAACATCTGAAGACAGAGAACCCGACTCAGAGCCAATGCAATGGAAGTGACCTCGACCAACTCATCAGGACCAATCAGAAGATCAGAACTACTAGAATCAACCTACTTTATTTTATTGTATAAAATGTCAGCACACAATGTTTAGGGGCTCGCTCTCTCAGATATCTCCCTACGAGGTTGACGAACGGGTCCGTGCACGCTATTTACAGATATCTTTACCTCTGAATAAACTGCCTCATTTTATACAATTATCCACCTTGTCCGAAAGTCTCTACTTGATCTCCGTTCTCCAGTAAACTTGTGATCATCAACACATGCTAGTTAGCTATGGTGTCATAGGATACGGTGCCCTGGGTGGTTTTCACAGAAGAATACTGTACCAAGTTAGCTAGCTGAATAAACTAAGTTAGTCTATTCCTGGAAACATTGAACTACTGTAGATTACAGCAATTATAATTTCTAAAGTGGAAGTTGGAAGAGTTGTATTTGAGTGTTTCAGTGAAAGGTTAGTGAGGGAGGCCTCGTTTCCCCAGATGTTTAGTTAATTTCATTCCGATCTCCTTTGCATTAGTATAGCCTTTTCTGTAGCCTGTCAACTATGTGTCTGTCTATCCCTGTTCTCTCCTCTCCGCACAGGCCATACAAACACCTCACACAGCGTGGCTGCTGCCTCTCTAACCTGGTGGTCCCTGCACGCACGACCCACGTGGAGTTCCAGGTCTCTGGCAGCCTCTGGAACTGCCGTTCTGCGGCCAACAAGGCAGAGTTCATCTCAGCCTATGCTACCCTCCAGTCCCTCGACTTCTTGGCGCTGACGGGAACATGGATTACCACGGAAAACACTGCTACTCCTACTGCTCTTTCCTCGTCTGACCATGTGTTCTCGCATACCCCGAGAGCATCTGGTCAGCGGGGCGGTGGCACAGGAATCCTCATCTCTCCCAAGTGGACATTCTCTCTTTTTCCCCTGACCCATCTGTCTATCTCCTCATTTGAATTCCATGCTGTCACAGTCACTAGCCCATTCAAGCTTAACATCCTTATCATTTATCGCCCTCCAGGTTCCCTTGGAGAGTTCATCAATGAGCTTGACGCCTTGATAAGTTCCTTTCCTGAGGATGGCTCAACCCTCACAGTTCTGGGTGACTTTAACCTCCCTACGTCTACCTTTGACTCATTTCTCTCTGCCTCCTTCTTACCACTCCTCTCCTCTTTTGACCTCACCCTCTCACTGTCTCCCCCTACTCACAAGGCAGGCAATACGCTTGACCTCATCTTTACTAGATGGTGTTCTTCTACTAATCTCACTGCAACTCCCCTCCAAGTCTCCGACCACTACTTTGTATCCTTTTCTCTCTCTCTCTCCTCCAACACTACTCACTCTGCCCCTACTCAGATGGTAATGCGCCGTCGCGACCTTCGATCTCTCTCTCCCGCTACTCTCTCCTCTTCCATCCTATCATCTCTTCCCTCTGCTCAATCCTTCTCCCTCCAATCTCCTGATTCTGCCTCCTCAACCCTCCTCTCCTCCCTTTCTGCATCTTTTGATTCACTATGTCCCCTATCCTCCCGGCCGGCTCGGTCCTCCACTCCTGCTCCGTAGCTTGACGACTCATTGCGAGCTCACAGAACAGGGCTCCGGGCAGCCGAGCGGAAATGGAGGAAAACTAGACTCCCTGCCGACCTGTCATCTTTTCACTCCCTCCTCTCTACATTTTCTTCCTCTTTTTCTGCTGCTAAAGCCACTTTCTACCACTCTAAATTTCAAGCCTCTGCCTCTAACTCTGGGAAGCTCTTTGCTACCTTCTCCTCCCTGCTGAATCATCCTCCTCCTCCCCCTCCCTCCTCCCTCTCTGTGGATGACTTCGTCAACCATTTTGAAAAGAAGGTTGATGACAACCGATCCTCATTTATTAAGTCAAATGACACCGCTGGTCCTGCTCATACTGCCCTACCCTATGCTTTGACTTCTTTCTCCCCTCTCTCTCCAGATGAAATCTTGCGATTTGTGACGGCCGGCCGCCCAACAACCTGCCCGCTTGACCCTATCCCCTCCTCAATTCTCCAGACCATTTCCGGAGACCTTCTCCCTTACCTCACCTCGCTCATCAACTCATCCTTGACCACTGGCTATGTCCCTTCCGTCTTCAAGAGAGCGAGAGTTGCACCCCTTCTCAAAAAACCTACACTCGATCCCTCCGATGTCAACAACTACAGACCAGTATCCCTTCTTTCTTTTCTCTCCAAAACTCTTGAGCGTGCCGTCTTTAGCCAACTCTCTTGCTATCTCTCTCAGAATTACCTTCTTGATCCAAACCAGTCAGGTTTCAAGACTGGTCATTCAACTGAGACTGCTCTTCTCTGTGTCACGGAGGCTCTCCGCACTGCTAAAGCTAACTCTCTCTCCTCTGCTCTCATCCTTCTAGACCTATCTGCTGCCTTTGATACTGTGAACCAACAGATCCTCCTCTCCACCCTCTCCGAGTTGGGCACTCTTGGATTGCGTCCTACCTCACAGGTCGCTCCTACCAAGTGGCGTGGCGAGAAGCTGTCTCCGCACCACGTGCTCTCACCACTGGTGTCCCCCAGGGCTCAGTTCTAGGCCCTCTCCTATTCTCTCTATACACCAAGTCACTTGGCTCTGTCATATCCTCACATGGTCTCTCCTATCATTGCTACACAGACGACACACAATGAATCTTCTCCTTTCCCCCTTCTGATAACCAAGTGGTGAATCGCATCTCTGCATGTCTGGCAGACATATCAGTGTGGATGACGGATCACCACCTCAAGCTGAACCTCGGCAAGACGGAGTTGCTCTTCCTCCCGGGGAAGGACTGCCCGCTCCATGATCTCGCCATCACGGTTGACAGCTCCGTTGTGTCCTCCTCCCAGAGTGCAAAGAACCTTGGCGTGACCCTGGACAACACCCTGTCGTTCTCCGCTAACATCAAAGCGGTGACCCGATCCTGTAGGTTCATGTTCTACAACATTCGCAGAGTACGACCCTACCTTACACAGGAAGCTGCACAGGTCCTAATCCAGGAATTTGTCATCTCCCGTCTGGATTACAGGAACTCGCTGTTGGCTGGGCTCCCTGCCTGTGCCATTAAACCCCTACAACTCATCCAGAACGCTGCAGCCCATCTGGTGTTCAACCTTCCCAAGTTCTTTCACGTCACCCCGCTCCTTCGCACACTCCACTGGCTTCCAGTTTAAGCCCACATCTTCTACAAGACCATGGTGCTTGCCTACGGAGCTGTGAGGGGAACGGCACCTCCGTACCTTCAGGCTCTGATAGGTCCCTACACCCAAACGAGGGCATTGCGTTCATCTACCTCTGGCCTGCTGGCCCCCCCTACCTCTGCAGAAGCACAGTTCCCGCTCAGCCCAGTCAAAACTGTTCTCTGCTCTGGCACC
>NC_059192.1:5267657-5320157 GCF_020615455.1 Coregonus clupeaformis
CTAGACCACTATGCACTGTACACTACACCTAGACCACTATACACAATACACTACACCTAGACCACAATACACTACACTTAGACCACTATACACTACACCTAGACCACTATACACTACATCTAGACCACTATACACTACACCTAGACCACTATACACTATACACTACACCTAGACCACTATACACTACACCTAGACCACTATACACTATACACTACACCTAGACCACTATACACTACATCTAGACCACTATACACTACACCTAGACCACTATACACTACACCTAGACCACTATAAACTACACCTAGACCACCATACACTACACCTAGATCACTATACACTACACCTAGACCACTATACACTACACCTAGACCACTATACACTACACCTAGACCACTATACACTATACACTACATCTAGACCACTATACACTACACCTAGACCAATATACACTATACCTAGACCACTATACACTACACCTATACCACTATACACTACACACTACACCTAGAACACTATACACTATACCTAGACCACTATACACTACACCTAGACCACTATACACTACACCTAGACCACTATACACTACACCTAGACCACTATACACTACACCTAGACCACTATACACAATACACTACATCTAGACCACTACACACTACACCTAGACCACTATACACTACATCTAGACCACTATACACTACACCTAGACCACTACACACTACACCTAGACCACTATACACTACACCTAGACCACTATACACTACACCTAGACCACTATACACTACACCTAGACCACTATACACTACACCTAGACCACTATACACTACATCTAGACCACTATACACTACACCTAGACCACTATACACTACACCTAGACCAATATACACTATACACTACACCTAGACCACTATACACTACACCTAGACCACTATACACTACACCTAGACCACTATACACTACATCTAGACCAATGTACACTACACCTAGACCACTATACACTATACACTACACCTAGACCACTATACACTACACCTAGACCACTATACACTACACCTAGACCACTATACACTACACCTAGACAACTATACACTACATCTAGACCACTATACACTACACCTAGACCACTATACACTACACCTAGATCACTATACACTATAACTAGACCACTATACACTACACCTAGATCACTATACACTATACCTAGACCACTATACACTACATCTAGACCACTATACACTATACCTAGACCACTATACACTACACCTAGACCACTATACACTACATCTAGACCACTATACACTACATCTAGACCACTATACACTACACCTAGATCACTATACACTATACCTAGACCACTATACACTACACCTAGATCACTATACACTATACCTAGACCACTATACACTACACCTAGACCACTATACACTACACCTAGACCACAATACACTAAATCTAGACCACTATACACTCCACCTAGACCACTATACACTACACCTAGACCACTAAACAATATACACTACACCTAGACCACTATACACTACACCTAGACCACTATACACTACATCTAGACCACTATACACTCCACCTAGACCACTATACACTACTCCTAGACCACTAAACACTATACACTACACCTAGACCACTATACACTACACCTAGACCACTATACACTACATCTAGACCACTATACACTACACCCTAGACCACTATACAGTACACCTATACCACTATACACTACACCTAGACCACTATACACTACACCTAGACCACTATACACTACATCTAGACCACTATACACTACACCTAGACCACTATACACTACACCTATACCACTATACAATACACCTAGACCACTATACACTACACCTAGACCACTATACACTACATCTAGACCACTATACACTACATCTAGACCACTATACACTACATCTAGACCACTATACACTACACCTAGACCACTATACACTACACCTAGACCACTATACACTACACCTAGACCACTATACACTATACACTACACCTAGACCACTATACACTATACACTACATCTAGACCACTATACACTACACCTAGACCACTATACAGTACACCTATACCACTATACACTACACCTTGACCACTATACACTACACCTAGACCACTATACACTACATCTAGACCACTATACACTACACCTAGACCACTATACACTACACCTATACCACTATACAATACACCTAGACCACTATACACTACACCTAGACCACTATACACTACATCTAGACCACTATACACTACATCTAGACCACTATACACTACATCTAGACCACTATACACTACACCTAGACCACTATACACTACACCTAGACCACTATACACTACACCTAGACCACTATACACTATACACTACACCTAGACCACTATACACTATACACTACATCTAGACCACTATACACTACACCTAGACCACTATACACTATACACTACATCTAGACCACTATACACTACACCTAGACCAATATACACTACACCTATACCACTATACACTATACACTACACCTAGAACACTATACACTACACCTAGACCACTATACACTACACCTAGACCACTATACACTACACCTAGACCACTATACACTACACCTAGACCACTATACACTACACCTAGACCACTATACACTATACACTACATCTAGACCACTACACACTACACCTAGACCACTATACACTACATCTAGACCACTATACACTACACCTAGACCACTACACACTACACCTAGACCACTATACACTACACCTAGACCACTATACACTTCACCTAGACCACTATACACTACACCTAGACCACTATACACTACACCCTAGACCACTATACACTACATCTAGACCACTATACACTACACCTAGACCACTATACACTACACCTAGACCAATATACACTATACACTACACCTAGACCACTATACACTACACCTAGACCACTATACACTACACCTAGACCACTATACACTACACCTAGACCACTATACACTACATCTAGACCACTATACACTACACCTAGACCACTATACACTACACCTAGACCGCTATACACTACACCTAGACCACAATACACTACACCTAGACCACTATACACTATACACTACACCTAGAACACTATACACTATACCTAGACCACTATACACTACACCTAGACCACTATACACTATACACTACACCTATACCACTATACACTACACCTAGACCACTACACACTACACCTAGACCACTATACACTACACCTAGACCACTACACACTACACCTAGACCACTATACACTACATCTAGACCACTATACACTACATCTAGACCACTATACACTACACCTAGACCACTATACACTACACCTAGACCACTATACACTACATCTAGACCACTATATACTACACCTAGACCACTATACACTACACCTAGACCACTATACACTACACCAAGACCACTGTACACTACACCTAGACCACTATACACTACACCAATACCACTATACACTACATCTAGACCACTATACACTACACCTAGACCACTATACACTACATCTAGACCACTATACACTACACCTAGACCACTATACACTACACCTAGACCACTATACACTATACATCAAGGCTATATATACAGTGGATTCTGTGTGTGCTTCCCAAATTAAAACCCATATATACTGTATTTATGATTATATGACAATATTTTATGTTAACAATGATTCTATTATACCTTTTCTGATACATCACATTCCTTTTTTTCATTGTTCTGTAGAAGTAAAACCCTCTACTGCCATTCATTCCAATTAGACTGGTTTGGATTTCTCCCTGACCAATATTGCTGCCATTCATTCCAATTAGACTGGTTTGGATTTCTCCCTGACCAATATGGCTGCAACACATTCCAATTATACTGGTTTGGATATCTCCCTGACCAATATGGCTGCCATTTTTAACCCCTTCTGGAAGTTAGAGGGTTTATAGAATAGAATATTATAAAACTTTATTGTTAATCCAGGATGGACATTTTTTTTGGCATCACCTTCCATTAAAATAATCACATATACAGTACATACAGTTGAAGTCGGAAGTTTACATACACCTTAGCCAAATACATTTAAACTCTGTTTTTCACAATTCCTGTCATTTCATCCTAGTAACAATTCCCTGTTTTAGGTCAGTTAGGATCACCACTTTGTTTTAAAAATGTGAAATGTCCGAATAATAGTAGAGAGAATGATTTATTTCAGCTTTTATTTATTTCATCACATTCCCAGTGGGTCAGAAGTTTACATACACTCAGTTAGTATTTGGTAGCATTGCCTTTAAATTGTTTAACTTGGGTCAAACGTTTCGGGTAGCCTTCCACAAGCTTCCCACAATAAGTTGGGTGAATTTTGGCCCATTCCTCCTGACAGAGCTGGTGAAACTGAGTCAGGTTTGTAGGCCTCCTTGCTCGCACACGCTTTTTCAATTCTGCCCAACAAATGTTCTATAGGATTGAGGTCAGGGCTTTGTGATGGCCAACCCAATACCTTGACTTTGTTGTCCATAAGCCATTTTGCCACAACTTTGGAAGTATGCTTGGGGTCATTATCCATTTGGAAGACCCATTTGCGACCAAGCTTTAACTTCCTGACTGATGTCTTGAGATGTTGTTTCAATATATCCACATAATTTTCCTTCGTCATGATGCCATCTATTTTGTGAAGTACACCAGCCCCTCCTGCAGCAAAGCACCCCCACAGCATGATGCTGCCACCCCCGTGCTTCACGGTTGGGATGGTGTTCTTCGGCTTGCAAGACCCCCTTTTTCCTCCAAACATAACGATGGTCATTATGGCCAAACAGTTATATTTTTGTTTCATCAGACCAGAGGACATTTCTCCAAAAAGTACGATCTTTGTCCCCATGTGCAGTTGCAAACCGTAGTCTGGCTTTTTTATGGCGGTTTTGGAGCAGTGGCTTCTACATCAAGGCTATATAGACCACTATACACTACACCAAGACCACTGTACACTACACCTAGACCACTATACACTACACCAATACCACTATACACTACATCTAGACCACTATACACTACACCTAGACCACTATACACTACATCTAGACCACTATACACTACACCTAGACCACTATACACTACACCTAGACCACTATACACTACACCTAGACCACAATACACTACACCTAGACCACTATACACTATACACTACACCTAGAACACTATACACTATACCTAGACCACTATACACTACACCTAGACCACTATACACTATACACTACACCTATACCACTATACACTACACCTAGACCACTACACACTACACCTAGACCACTATACACTACACCTAGACCACTACACACTACACCTAGACCACTATACACTACATCTAGACCACTATACACTACACCTAGACCACTATACACTACACCTAGACCACTATACACTACACCTAGACCACTATACACTACATCTAGACCACTACACACTACACCTAGACCACTATACACTACACCTAGACCACAATACACTACACCTAGACCACTATACACTATACACTACACCTAGAACACTATACACTATACCTAGACCACTATACACTACACCTAGACCACTATACACTATACACTACATCTAGAACACTATACACTACACCTAGACCACTATACACTACACCTAGACCACTATACACTACACCTACACCACTATACACTACATCTAGACCACTATACACTACACCTAGACCACTATACACTACACCTAGACCACTATACACTACACCTAGATGACTACACACTACACCTAGACCACTATACACTACACCTAGACCACTACACACTACACCTAGACCACTATACACTACACCTAGACCACTATACACTACATCTAGACCACTATACACTACACCTAGACATCTATACACTACATCTAGACCACTATACACTACACCTAGACCACTATACACTACACCTAGACCACTATACACTACACCTAGACCACTATACACTACACCTAGACCACTATACACTACATCTAGACCACTATACACTACACCTAGACCACTATACACTACACCTAGACCAATATACACTATACACTACACCTAGACCACTATACACTACACCTAGACCACTATACACTACACCTAGACCACTATACACTACATCTAGACCACTGTACACTACACCTAGACCACTATACACTATACACTACACCTAGACCACTATACACTACACCTAGACCACTATACACTACACCTAGACCACTATACACTACACCTAGACAACTATACACTACATCTAGACCACTATACACTACACCTAGACCACTATACACTACACCTAGATCACTATACACTATAACTAGACCACTATACACTACACCTAGATCACTATACACTATACCTAGACCACTATACACTACATCTAGACCACTATACACTATACCTAGACCACTATACACTACACCTAGACCACTATACACTACACCTAGACCACTATACACTACATCTAGACCACTATACACTACACCTAGATCACTATACACTATACCTAGACCACTATACACTACACCTAGATCACTATACACTATACCTAGACCACTATACACTACACCTAGACCACTATACACTACACCTAGACCACAATACACTAAATCTAGACCACTATACACTCCACCTAGACCACTATACACTACACCTAGACCACTAAACAATATACACTACACCTAGACCACTATACACTACACCTAGACCACTATACACTACATCTAGACCACTATACACTCCACCTAGACCACTATACACTACTCCTAGACCACTAAACACTATACACTACACCTAGACCACTATACACTACACCTAGACCACTATACACTACATCTAGACCACTATACACTACACCTAGACCACTATACAGTACACCTATACCACTATACACTACACCTAGACCACTATACACTACACCTAGACCACTATACACTACATCTAGACCACTATACACTACACCTAGACCACTATACACTACACCTATACCACTATACAATACACCTAGACCACTATACACTACACCTAGACCACTATACACTACATCTAGACCACTATACACTACATCTAGACCACTATACACTACATCTAGACCACTATACACTACACCTAGACCACTATACACTACACCTAGACCACTATACACTACACCTAGACCACTATACACTATACACTACACCTAGACCACTATACACTATACACTACATCTAGACCACTATACACTACACCCAGACCACTATACACTATACACTACATCTAGACCACTATACACTACACCCTAGACCAATATACACTACACCTATACCACTATACACTATACACTACACCTAGAACACTATACACTACACCTAGACCACTATACACTACACCTAGACCACTATACACTACACCTAGACCACTATACACTACACCTAGACCACTATACACTACACCTAGACCACTATACACTATACACTACATCTAGACCACTACACACTACACCTAGACCACTATACACTACATCTAGACCACTATACACTACACCTAGACCACTACACACTACACCTAGACCACTATACACTACACCTAGACCACTATACACTTCACCTAGACCACTATACACTACACCTAGACCACTATACACTACACCTAGACCACTATACACTACATCTAGACCACTATACACTACACCTAGACCACTATACACTACACCTAGACCAATATACACTATACACTACACCTAGACCACTATACACTACACCTAGACCACTATACACTACACCTAGACCACTATACACTACACCTAGACCACTATACACTACATCTAGACCACTATACACTACACCTAGACCACTATACACTACACCTAGACCGCTATACACTACACCTAGACCACAATACACTACACCTAGACCACTATACACTATACACTACACCTAGAACACTATACACTATACCTAGACCACTATACACTACACCTAGACCACTATACACTATACACTACACCTATACCACTATACACTACACCTAGACCACTACACACTACACCTAGACCACTATACACTACACCTAGACCACTACACACTACACCTAGACCACTATACACTACATCTAGACCACTATACACTACATCTAGACCACTATACACTACACCTAGACCACTATACACTACACCTAGACCACTATACACTACATCTAGACCACTATATACTACACCTAGACCACTATACACTACACCTAGACCACTATACACTACACCAAGACCACTGTACACTACACCTAGACCACTATACACTACACCAAGACCACTATACACTACATCTAGACCACTATACACTACACCTAGACCACTATACACTACATCTAGACCACTATACACTACACCTAGACCACTATACACTACACCTAGACCACTATACACTATACATCAAGGCTATATATACAGTGGATTCTGTGTGTGCTTCCCAAATTAAAACCCATATATACTGTATTTATGATTATATGACAATATTTTATGTTAACAATGATTCTATTATACCTTTTCTGATACATCACATTCCTTTTTTTCATTGTTCTGTAGAAGTAAAACCCTCTACTGCCATTCATTCCAATTAGACTGGTTTGGATTTCTCCCTGACCAATATTGCTGCCATTCATTCCAATTAGACTGGTTTGGATTTCTCCCTGACCAATATGGCTGCAACACATTCCAATTATACTGGTTTGGATATCTCCCTGACCAATATGGCTGCCATTTTTAACCCCTTCTGGAAGTTAGAGGGTTTATAGAATAGAATATTATAAAACTTTATTGTTAATCCAGGATGGACATTTTTTTTGGCATCACCTTCCATTAAAATAATCACATATACAGTACATACAGTTGAAGTCGGAAGTTTACATACACCTTAGCCAAATACATTTAAACTCTGTTTTTCACAATTCCTGTCATTTCATCCTAGTAACAATTCCCTGTTTTAGGTCAGTTAGGATCACCACTTTGTTTTAAAAATGTGAAATGTCCGAATAATAGTAGAGAGAATGATTTATTTCAGCTTTTATTTATTTCATCACATTCCCAGTGGGTCAGAAGTTTACATACACTCAGTTAGTATTTGGTAGCATTGCCTTTAAATTGTTTAACTTGGGTCAAACGTTTCGGGTAGCCTTCCACAAGCTTCCCACAATAAGTTGGGTGAATTTTGGCCCATTCCTCCTGACAGAGCTGGTGAAACTGAGTCAGGTTTGTAGGCCTCCTTGCTCGCACACGCTTTTTCAATTCTGCCCAACAAATGTTCTATAGGATTGAGGTCAGGGCTTTGTGATGGCCACCCCAATACCTTGACTTTGTTGTCCATAAGCCATTTTGCCACAACTTTGGAAGTATGCTTGGGGTCATTATCCATTTGGAAGACCCATTTGCGACCAAGCTTTAACTTCCTGACTGATGTCTTGAGATGTTGTTTCAATATATCCACATAATTTTCCTCGTCATGATGCCATCTATTTTGTGAAGTACACCAGCCCCTCCTGCAGCAAAGCACCCCCACAGCATGATGCTGCCACCCCCGTGCTTCACGGTTGGGATGGTGTTCTTCGGCTTGCAAGACCCCCTTTTTCCTCCAAACATAACGATGGTCATTATGGCCAAACAGTTATATTTTTGTTTCATCAGACCAGAGGACATTTCTCCAAAAAGTACGATCTTTGTCCCCATGTGCAGTTGCAAACCGTAGTCTGGCTTTTTTATGGCGGTTTTGGAGCAGTGGCTTCTACATCAAGGCTATATAGACCACTATACACTACACCAAGACCACTGTACACTACACCTAGACCACTATACACTACACCAATACCACTATACACTACATCTAGACCACTATACACTACACCTAGACCACTATACACTACATCTAGACCACTATACACTACACCTAGACCACTATACACTACACCTAGACCACTATACACTACACCTAGACCACAATACACTACACCTAGACCACTATACACTATACACTACACCTAGAACACTATACACTATACCTAGACCACTATACACTACACCTAGACCACTATACACTATACACTACACCTATACCACTATACACTACACCCTAGACCACTACACACTACACCCTAGACCACTATACACTACACCTAGACCACTACACCCTCAGACCACTATACACTACATCTAGACCACTATACACTACACCTAGACCACTATACACTACACCTAGACCACTATACACTACACCTAGACCACTATACACTACATCTAGACCACTACACACTACACCTAGACCACTATACACTACACCTAGACCACAATACACTACACCTAGACCACTATACACTATACACTACACCTAGAACACTATACACTATACCTAGACCACTATACACTACACCTAGACCACTATACACTATACACTACATCTAGAACACTATACACTACACCTAGACCACTATACACTACACCTAGACCACTATACACTACACCTACACCACTATACACTACATCTAGACCACTATACACTACACCTAGACCACTATACACTACACCTAGACCACTATACACTACACCTAGATGACTACACACTACACCTAGACCACTATACACTACACCTAGACCACTACACACTACACCTAGACCACTATACACTACACCTAGACCACTATACACTACATCTAGACCACTATACACTACACCTAGACATCTATACACTACATCTAGACCACTATACACTACACCTAGACCACTATACACTACACCTAGACCACTATATACTAAACCTAGACCACTATACACTACACCTAGACCACTATACACTACATATAGACCACTATACACTACACCTAGACCACTATACACTACACCTAGACCACTATACACTACACCTAGACCACTATACACTACACCTAGACCACTATACACTACACCTAGACATCTATACACTATACACTACACCTAGACCACTATACACTACATCTAGACCACTATACACTACATATAGACCACTATACACTACATCTAGACCACTATACACTACACCTAGACCACTATACACTACATCTAGACCACTATACACTACACCTAGACCACTATACACTACACCTAGACATCTATACACTACACCTAGACATCTATACACTATACACTACACCTAGACCACTATACACTACACCTAGACCACTATACACTACACCTAGACATCTATACACTATACACTACACCTAGACCACTATACACTACATCTAGACCACTATACACTACATATAGACCACTATACACTACATCTAGACCACTATACACTACACCTAGACCACTATACACTACATCTAGACCACTATACACTACACCTAGACCATTATACACTACACCTAGACCACTATACACTACACCTAGACCACTATACACTACATCTAGACCACTACACACTACACCTAGACCACTATACACTACATCTAGAACACTATAAACTACACCTAGACCACTATACACTACATCTAGACCACTATACACTACACCTAGACCACTATACACTACACCTAGACCACTATACACTACACCTAGACCACTATACACTATACACTACACCTAGAACACTATACACTAGCACCCTAGACCACTATACACTACACCTAGACCACTATACACTACACCTAGACCACTATACACTACACCCTAGACCACTATACACTACATCTAGACCGCTATACACTACACCTAGACCACTATACACTACACCTAGACCACTATACACTACACCCTAGACCACTATACACTACACCTAGACCACTATACACTACACCTAGACCACTATACACTACACCTAGACCACTATACACTACACCTAGACCACTATACACTACACCTAGACCACTATACACTACATCACCTAGACCACTATACACTACACCTAGACCACTACACACTACACCTAGACCACCATACACTACACCTAGACCACTATACACTACACCTAGACCACTATACACTACACCTAGACCACTATACACTACACCTAGACCACTATACACTACATCTAGACCACTATACACTACACCTAGACCACTATACACTACACCTAGACCACTATACACTACACCTAGACCACTATACACTACATTTAGACCACTATACACTACACCTAGACCACTATACACTACACCTAGACCACTATACACTACACCTAGACCACTATACACTACATTTAGACCACTATACACTACACCTAGACCACTATACACTACACCCAGACCACTATACACTACACCTAGACCACTATACACTACATCTAGACCACTATACACTACATCTAGACCACTATACACTACACCTAGACCACTATACACTACATCTAGACCACTATACACTACACCTAGACCACTATACACTACACCTAGACCACTATACACTACACCTAGACCACTATACACTACATCTAGACCACTACACACTACACCTAGACCACTATACACTACATCTAGAACACTATACACTACACCTAGACCACTATACACTACATCTAGACCACTATACACTACACCTAGACCACTATACACTACACCTAGACCACTATACACTACACCTATACCACTATACACTATACACTACACCTAGAACACTATACACTACACCTAGACCACTATACACTACACCTAGACCACTATACACTACACCTAGACACTATACACTACACCTAGACCACTATACACTACACCTAGACCACTATACACTACATCTAGACCACTATACACTACACCTACACCACTATACACTACACCTAGACCACTAAACACTACACCTAGACCACTATACACTACACCTAGACCACTATACACTACACCTAGACCACTATACACTACACCTAGACCACTATACACTACACCTAGTCCACTATACACTATACACTACACCTAGAACACTATACACTATACCTAGACCACTATACACTACACCTAGACCACTATACACTATACACTACACCTATACCACTATACACTACACCTAGACCACTACACACTACACCTAGACCACTATACACTACACCTAGACCACTACACACTACACCTAGACCACTATACACTACATCTAGACCACTATACACTACATCTAGACCACTAACACTACACCTAGACCACTATACACTACATCTAGACCACTATACACTACACCTAGACCACTATACACTACACCTAGACCACTATACACTACACATAGACCACTATACACTACATCTAGACCACTATACACTACACCTAGACCACTATACACTCACACCTAGACCACTATACACTACACCTAGACCACTACATACACTACACCCTAGACCACTATACACTACACCTAGACCACTATACACTACACCTAGACCACTATACACTACACCTAGACCACTATACACTACACCTAGACCACTATACACTACACCTAGACCACTATACACTACACCTAGACCACTATACACTACACCTAGACCACTATACACTACACCTAGACCACTATACACTACACCTAGACCACTACACACTATACCTAGACCACTATACACTACACCTAGACCACTGTACACTACACCTAGACCACTATACACTATACACTACACCTAGACCACTATACACTACATCTAGACCACTATACACTACACCTAGACCACTATACACTACATCTAGACCACTATACACTACACCTAGACCACTATACACTACACCTAGACCACTATACACTACACCTAGACCACTATACACTACACCTAGACCACTATACACTATATCTAGACCACTATACACTACACCTAGACCACTATACACTACATCTAGACCACTATACACTACATCTAGACCACTATACACTACACTTAGATCACTATACACTATACCTAGACCACTATACACTACACCTAGACCACTATACACTACAACTAGACCACTATACACTATACACTACACAAAGACCACTATACAATACATCTAGACCACTATACACTACATCTAGACCACTATACACTACATCTAGACCACTATACACTACACCTAGACCACTATACACTACATCTTGACCACTATACACTACACCTAGACCACTATACACTACACCTAGACCACTATACACTACACCTAGACCACTATACACTACATCTAGACCACTACACACTACACCTAGACCACTATACACTACATCTAGAACACTATACACTACACCTAGACCACTATACACTACATCTAGACCACTATACACTACACCTAGACCACTATACACTACACCTAGACCACTATACACTACACCTATACCACTATACACTATACATAACACCTAGAACACTATACACTACACCTAGACCACTATACACTACACCTAGACCACTATACACTACACCTAGACCACTATACACTACACCTAGACCACTATACACTACACCTAGACCACTATACACTACATCTAGACCACTATACACTACACCTAGACCACTATACACTACACCTATACCACTATACACTATACACTACACCTAGAACACTATACACTATACCTAGACCACTATACACTACACCTAGACCACTATACACTATACACTACACCTATACCACTATACACTACACCTAGACCACTACACACTACACCTAGACCACTATACACTACACCTAGACCACTACACACTACACCTAGACCACTATACACTACATCTAGACCACTATACACTACATCTAGACCACTATACACTACACCTAGACCACTATACACTACACCTAGACCACTATACACTACATCTAGACCACTATACACTACACCTAGACCACTATACACTACACCTAGACCACTAAATACTACACCTAGACCACTATACACTACACCTAGACCACTATACACTACATATAGACCACTATACACTACACCTAGACCACTATACACTACACCTAGACCACTATACACTACACCTAGACCACTATACACTACACCTAGA
This sequence comes from Coregonus clupeaformis, assembly GCF_020615455.1. Taxonomy (NCBI): domain Eukaryota; kingdom Metazoa; phylum Chordata; class Actinopteri; order Salmoniformes; family Salmonidae; genus Coregonus; species Coregonus clupeaformis. Next base: position 5,282,652 of record NC_059192.1, read on the forward strand.
CCACTATACACTACACCTATACCACTATACACTATACACTACACCTAGACCACTATACACTACATCTAGACCACTATACACTACATATAGACCACTATACACTACATCTAGACCACTATACACTACACCTAGACCACTATACACTACATCTAGACCACTATACACTACACCTAGACCACTATACACTACACCTAGACCACTATACACTACACCTATACCACTTTACACTATACACTACACCTAGAACACTATACACTACACCTAGACCACTATACACTACACCTAGACCACTATACACTACACCTAGACCACTATACACTACACCTAGACCACTATACACTACACCTAGACCACTATACACTACATCTAGACCACTATACACTACACCTAGACCACTATACACTACACCTAGACCACTATACACTACACCTAGACCACTATACACTACACCTAGACCACTATACACTATACCTAGACCACTATACACTACACCTAGACCACTGTACACTACACCTAGACCACTATACACTATACACTACACCTAGACCACTATACACTACATCTAGACCACTATACACTACACCTAGACCACTATACACTACATCTAGACCACTATACACTACACCTAGACCACTATACACTACACCTAGACCACTATACACTACACCTAGACCACTATACACTACACCTAGACCACTATACACTATATCTAGACCACTATACACTACACCTAGACCACTATACACTACATCTAGACCACTATACACTACATCTAGACCACTATACACTACACTTAGATCACTATACACTATACCTAGACCACTATACACTACACCTTGACCACTATACACTACAACTAGACCACTATACACTATACACTACACCTAGACCACTATACACTACATCTAGACCACTATACACTACATCTAGACCACTATACACTACATCTAGACCACTATACACTACACCTAGACCACTATACACTACATCTTGACCACTATACACTACACCTAGACCACTATACACTACACCTAGACCACTATACACTACACCTAGACCACTATACACTACATCTAGACCACTACACACTACACCTAGACCACTATACACTACATCTAGAACACTATACACTACACCTAGACCACTATACACTACATCTAGACCACTATACACTACACCTAGACCACTATACACTACACCTAGACCACTATACACTACACCTATACCACTATACACTATACACTACACCTAGAACACTATACACTACACCTAGACCACTATACACTACACCTAGACCACTATACACTACACCTAGACCACTATACACTACACCTAGACCACTATACACTACACCTAGACCACTATACACTACATCTAGACCATTATACACTACACCTAGACCACTATACACTACACCTATACCACTATACACTATACACTACACCTAGAACACTATACACTATACCTAGACCACTATACACTACACCTAGACCACTATACACTATACACTACACCTATACCACTATACACTACACCTAGACCACTACACACTACACCTAGACCACTATACACTACACCTAGACCACTACACACTACACCTAGACCACTATACACTACATCTAGACCACTATACACTACATCTAGACCACTATACACTACACCTAGACCACTATACACTACACCTAGACCACTATACACTACATCTAGACCACTATACACTACACCTAGACCACTATACACTACACCTAGACCACTAAATACTACACCTAGACCACTATACACTACACCTAGACCACTATACACTACATATAGACCACTATACACTACACCTAGACCACTATACACTACACCTAGACCACTATACACTACACCTAGACCACTATACACTACACCTAGACCACTATACACTACACCTAGACCACTATACACTATACACTACACCTAGACCACTATACACTACATCTAGACCACTATACACTACATATAGACCACTATACACTACATCTAGACCACTATACACTACACCTAGACCACTATACACTACACCTAGACCACTATACACTACACCTAGACCACTATACACTACATCTAGACCACTACACACTACACCTAGACCACTATACACTACATCTAGAACACTATACACTACACCTAGACCACTATACACTACATCTAGACCACTATACACTACACCTAGACCACTATACACTACACCTAGACCACTATACACTACACCTATACCACTTTACACTATACACTACACCTAGAACACTATACACTACACCTAGACCACTATACACTACACCTAGACCACTATACACTACACCTAGACCACTATACACTACATCTAGACCACTATACACTACACCTAGACCACTATACACTACACCTAGACCCCTATACACTACACCTAGACCACTATACACTACATCTAGACCGCTATACACTACACCTAGACCACAATACACTACACCTAGACCACTATACACTATACACTACACCTAGAACACTATACACTATACCTAGACCACTATACACTACACCTAGACCACTATACACTATACACTACACCTATACCACTATACACTACACCTAGACCACTACACACTACACCTAGACCACTATACACTACACCTAGACCACTACACACTACACCTAGACCACTATACACTACATCTAGACCACTATACACTACATCTAGACCACTATACACTACACCTAGACCACTATACACTACATCTAGACCACTATACACTACATCTAGACCACTATACACTACACCTAGACCACTATACACTACACCTAGACCACTATACACTACACCAAGACCACTGTACACTACACCTAGACCACTATACACTACACCAAGACCACTATACACTACATCTAGACCACTATACACTACACCTAGACCACTATACACTACATCTAGACCACTATACACTACACCTAGACCACTATACACTACACCTAGACCACTATACACTATACATCAAGGCTATATATACAGTGGATTCTGTGTGTGCTTCCCAAATTAAAACCCATATAAACTGTATTTATGATTATATGACAATATTTTATGTTAACAATGATTCTATTATACCTTTTCTGATACATCACATTCCTTTTTTTCATTGTTCTGTAGAAGAAAAACCCTCGACTGCCATTCATTCCAATTAGACTGGTTTGGATTTCTCCCTGACCAATATTGCTGCCATTCATTCCAATTAGACTGGTTTGGATTTCTCCCTGACCAATATGGCTGCCACTCATTCCAATTAGACTGGTTTGGATATCTCCCTGACCAATATGGCTGCCATTTTTAACCCCTTCTGGAAGTTAGAGGGTTTATAGAATATAATATTATAAAACTTTATTGTTAATCCAGGATGGACATTTTTTTGGGCATCACCTTCCATTAAAATAATCACATATACAGTACATACAGTTGAAGTCGGAAGTTTACATACACCTTAGCCAAATACATTTAAACTCTGTTTTTCACAATTCCTGTCATTTCATCCTAGTAACAATTCCCTGTCTTAGGTCAGTTAGGATCACCACTTTGTTTTAAAAATGTGAAATGTCCGAATAATAGTAGAGAGAATGATTTATTTCAGCTTTTATTAATTTTATCACATTCCCAGTGGGTCAGAAGTTTACATACACTCAGTTAGTATTTGGTAGCATTGCCTTTAAATTGTTTAACTTGGGTCAAACGTTTCGGGTAGCCTTCCACAAGCTTCCCACAATAAGTTGGGTGAATTTTGGCCCATTCCTCCTGACAGAGCTGGTGAAACTGAGTCAGGTTTGTAGTCCTCCTTGCTCGCACACGCTTTTTCAGTTCTGCCCACAAATGTTCTATAGGATTGAGGTCAGGGCTTTGTGATGGCCACTCCAATACCTTGACTTTGTTGTCCTTAAGCCATTTTGCCACAACTTTGGAAGTATGCTTGGGGTCATTGCCCATTTGGAAGACCCATTTGCGACCAAGCTTTAACTTCCTGACTGATGTCTTGAGATGTTGTTTCAATATATCCACATAATTTTCCTTCGTCATGATGCCATCTATTTTGTGAAGTGCACCAGCCCCTCCTGCAGCAAAGCACCCCCACAGCATGATGCTGCCACCCCCGTGCTTCACGGTTGGGATGGTATTCTTCGGCTTGCAAGACCCCCTTTTTCCTCCAAACATAACGATGGTCATTATGGCCAAACAGTTCTATTTTTGTTTCATCAGACCAGAGGACATTTCTCCAAAAAGTACGATCTTTGTCCCCATGTGCAGTTGCAAACTGTAGTCTGTCTTTTTTATGGCGGTTTTGGAGCAGTGGCTTCTTCCTTGCTGAGCGGCCTTTCAGGTTATGTAGACATAGGACTCGTTTTAATGTGGATATAGATACTTTTGTACCTGTTTCCTCCAGCATCTTCACAAGGTCCTTTGCTGTTGTTCTGGGATTGATTTGAACTTTTCGCACCAAAGTATGTTAATCTCTAGGAGACAGAACGCGTATCCTTCCTGAGCGGTATGACGGCTGCGTGGTCCCATGGTGTTTATACTTGCATACTATTGTTTGTACAGATGAACGTGGTACCTTCAGGTGTTTGGAAATTGCTCCAAAGGATGAACCAGACTTGTGGAGGTCTACCATTTTTTTTATGAGGTCTTGGCTGATTTCTTTTGATTTTCCCATGATGTCAAGCAAAGAGGCACTGAGTTTGAAGGTAGGCCTCGAAATACATCCACAGGTAAACCTCCAATTGACTCAAATGATGTCAATTAGCCTATCAGAAGCTTCTAAAGCCATGACATCATTTTCTGGAATTTCCCAAGGTGTTTAAAGGCACAGTCTACTTAGTGTATGTAAACTTCTGACCCACTGGAATTGTGATACAGTGAAATAATCTGCCTGTACATTGTTGGAAAAATTACTTGTGTCATGCACAAAGTAGATGTCCTAACCGACTTGCCAAAACTATAGTTTGTTAACAAGAAATTTGTGGAGTGGTTGAAAAACAAGTTTTAATGACTCCAACCTAAGTGTATGTAAACATCCGACTTCAACTCTACATTCATACATCACACCATTTAAACCAGTCAGTCCATCATACTGCATACACGAACAACAGAGGACGTTGATACATTCCCCCCCCAACTGACTGCTGTCCTGCACTGTTAAAATAGACAAATAGAGTGTATATACCGAAACAATTTACGTTGCATTTAATAGTCTAACAGCACAAGGAACTAATTAATGTTTGAACACGTTCTTCTTGGCCATGGGCATTCTGAAGCGCCGGCCAGAGGGAAACCTCTCGAACTGAGGGTGGGAGGGGTCGCCAACGACAGCCAGTGCCTTCCTTTTGGTTGCCTTGTGGAACACACTGTGACTGTGGTCGACCAATTACTTTGCTAGCTGTGTTTACTATTCTGCTCAGTTTGCTTTTGCACCTCAGGCTCAGATTACCATACCAGCCTGTTCCCCAGATTACCATACCAGTCTGTTCCCCAGATTACCATACCAGTCTGTTCCCCAGATTACCATACCAGCCTGTTCCCCAGATTACCATACCAGTCTGTTCCCCAGATTACCATACCAGTCTGTTCCCCAGATTACCATACCAGTCTGTTCCCCAGATTACCATACCAGTCTGTTCCCCAGATTACCATACCAGCCTGTTCCCCAGATTACCATACCAGCCTGTTCCCCAGATTACCATACACGCCTGTTCCCCAGATTACCATACCAGCCTGTTCCCCAGATTACCATACCAGTCTGTTCCCCAGATTACCATACCAGCCTGTTCCCCAGATTACCATACCAGCCTGTTCCCTAGATTACCATACCAGCCTGTTCCCCAGATTACCATACCAGCCTGTTCCGCAGATTACCATACCAGCCTGTTCCCCAGATTACCATACCAGCCTGTTCCCCAGATTACCATACCAGCCTGTTCCCCAGATTACCATACCAGCCTGTTCCCCAGATTACCATACCAGACTGTCATATTGAACGTGAGGATGGTCTCCACCAGCTCAGATTACCATACCAGACTGTCATATTGAACGTGAGGATGGTCTCCACCAGATCAGATTACCATACCAGACTGTCATACTGAACGTGAGGATGGTCTCCACCAGCTCAGATTACCATACCAGACTGTCATATTGAACGTGAGGATGGTCTCCACCAGCTCAGATTACCATACCAGACTGTCATATTGAACGTGAGGATGGTCTCCACCAGCTCAGATTACCATACCAGACTGTCATATTGAACTTGAGGATGGTCTCCACCAGCTCAGATTACCATACCAGACTGTCATATTGAACGTGAGGATGGTCTCCACCAGCTCAGATTACCATACCAGACTGTCATATTGAACGTGAGGATGGTCTCCACCAGATCAGATTACCATACCAGACTGTCATATTGAACGTGAGGATGGTCTCCACCAGCTCAGATTACCATACCAGACTGTCATATTGAACGTGAGGATGGTCTCCACAAACTCAGATTACCATACCAGACTGTCATATTGAATGTGAGGATGGTCTCCACCAGCTCAGATTACCATACCAGACTGTCATATTGAACGTGAGGATGGTCTCCACCAGCTCAGATTATCAAATCAAATCAAATCAAATCAAATTTTATTGGTCACATGCGCCGAATACAACAGCTGCAGACATTACAGTGAAATGCTTACTTACAGCCCTTAACCAACAGTGCATTTATTTTAAACAAAAAAAGTAAGAATAAAACAACAACAAAAAAAGTGTTGAGAAAAAAAGAGCAGAAGTAAAATAAAGTGACAGTAGGGAGGCTATATATACAGGGGGGTACCGTTGCAGAGTCAATGTGCGGGGGCACCGGCTAGTTGAGGTAGTTGAGGTAATATGTACATATGGGTAGAGTTAAAGTGACTATGCATAAATACTTAACAGAGTAGCAGCAGCGTAAAAAGGATGGGGTGGGGGGGCAGTGCAAATAGTCCGGGTAGCCATGATTAGCTGTTCAGGAGTCTTATGGCTTGGGGGTAGAAGCTGTTGAGAAGTCTTTTGGACCTAGACTTGGCACTCCGGTACCGCTTGCCGTGCGGTAGCAGAGAGAACAGTCTATGACTAGGGTGGCTGGAGTCTTTGACAATTTTGAGGGCCTTCCTCTGACACCGCCTGGTATAGAGGTCCTGGATGGCAGGGAAGCTTTGCCCCAGTGATGTACTGGGCCGTACGCACTACCCTCTGTAGTGCCTTGCGGTCAGAGGCCAAGCAGTTGCCATACCAGGCGGTGATGCAACCAGTCAGGATGCTCTCGATGGTGCAGCTGTAGAATTTTTTGGAGGATCTGAGGACCCATGCCAAATCTTTTTAGTCTCCTGAGGGGGAATAGGCTTTGTCATGCCCTCTTCACGACTGTCTTGGTGTGTTTGGACCATGATAGTTCGTTGGTGATGTGGACACCAAGGAACTTGAAGCTCTCAACCTGTTCCACTACAGCCCCGTCGATGAGAATGGGGGCGTGCTCAGTCCTCTTTTTTTTCCCTGTAGTCCACAATCATCTCCTTTGTCTTGGTCACGTTGAGGGAGAGGTTGTTGTCCTGGCACCACACGGCCAGATCTCTGACCTCCTCCCTATAGGCTGTCTCATCGTTGTCGGTGATCAGGCCTACCACTGTTGTGTCGTCGGCAAACTTAATGATGATGTTGGAGTCGTGCCTGGCCATGCAGTCATGGGTGAACAGAGAGTACAGGAGGGGACTGAGCACGCACCCCTGAGGGGCCCCCGTGTTGAGGATCAGTGTGGCAGATGTGTTGTTACCTACCCTTACCACCTGGGGGCGGCCCGTCAGGAAGTCCAGGATCCAGTTGCAGAGGGAGGTGTTTAGTCCCAGGATCCTTAGCTTAGTGATGAGCTTAGAGGGCACTATGGTGTTGAATGCTGAGCTGTAGTCAATGAATAGCATTCTCACGTAGGTGTTCCTCTTGTCCAGGTGGGAAAGGGCAGTGTGGAGTGCGATAGAGATTGCATCATCTGTGGATCTGTTGGGGCGGTATGCAAATTGGAGTGGGTCTAGGGTTTCTGGGATTATGCTGTTGATGTGAGCCATGACCAGTCTTTCAAAGCACTTCATGGCTACAGACGTCAGTGCTACGGGTCGGTAGTCATTTAGGCAGGTTATCTTAGAGTTCTTGGGCACGGGGACTATGGTGGTCTGCTTGAAACATGTTGGTATTACAGACTCAGTCAGGGACATGTTGAAAATGTCAGTGAAGACACTTGCCAGTTGGTCAGCACATGCTCGGAGTACACGTCCTGGTAATCCGTCTGGCCCTGCGGCCTTGTGAATGTTGACCTGCTTAAAAGTCTTACTCACATCGGCTACGGAGAGCGTGATCACATAGTCATCCGGAACAGCTGGTGCTCTCATGCATGCTTCAGTGTTGCTTGCCTCGAAGCGAGCATAGAAGTGGTTTAGCTCGTCTGGTAGGCTTGTGTCACTGGGCAGCTCGCGGCTGTGCTTCCCTTTGTAGTCTGTAATAGTTTTCAAGCCCTGCCACATCCGACGAGCGTCAGAGCCAGTGTAGTATGATTCAATCTTAGACCTGTATTGACTCTTTGCCTGTTTGATGGTTCGTCGGAGGTCATAGCGGGATTTCTTATAAGCGTCCGGGTTAGAGTCCCGTTCCTTGAAAGCGGCAGCTCTACCCTTTAGCTCAGTGCGGATGTTTCCTGTAATCCATGGCTTCTGGTTGGGGTATGTACGTACGGTCACTGTGGGGACGACATCATCGATGCACTTATTGATGAAGCCAGTGACTGATGTGGTGTACTCCTCAATGCTGTCTGAAGAATCCCCGGAACATGTTCCAGTCTGTGCTAGCAAAACAGTCCTGTAGCTTAGCATCTGCGTCATCTGACCACTTTTTTATTAACCGAATCACTGGTGCTTCCTGCTTCAGTTTTTGCTTATAAGCAGGAATCAGGAGGATAGAGTTATGGTCAGATTTGCCAAATGGAGGGCGAGGGAGAGCTTTGTATGCGTCTCTGTGTGTGGAGTAAAGGTGGTCTAGAGGTATTTTTCCCTCGGGTTGCACATTTAACATGCTGGTAGAAATTAGGTAGAATGGATTTAAGTTTCCCTGCATTAAAGTCCCCGGCCACTAGGAGCGCTGCATCTGGATGAGCGTTTTCCTGTTGATTAATGGCCTTGTACAACTCATTCAGTGCAATCTTAATGCCAGCATTGGTTTGTGGTGGTAAATAGACAGCTATGAAAAATATAGATGAAAACTCTCTTGGTAAATAGTGTGGTCTACAGCTTATCATAAGATACTCTACCTCAGGCGAGCAAAACCTCGAGACTTCCTTAGTATTTGATTTTGTGCACCAGCTGTTGTTTACAAATATACACAGACCGCCACCCCTTGTCTTACCAGAGTCAGCCGTTCTGTCCTGCCGATGTAGCGTATAGCCTGCTAGCTGAATGTTATCATTGTTGTCGTTCAGCCACGACTCCGTGAAACATAAGATATTACAGTTTTTAATGTCCCGTTGGTACGATAACCGTAATCTTAAATCGTCCATTTTATTCTCAAAAGCTTGAACGTTGGCTAATAGGATTGATGGAAGAGGCAGTTTACTCGCTCGCCGTCGGATCCTTACAAGGCACCCGGATCTGCGTCCGCGATATCTCCGTCTCTTCCTCACGCGAATGACGGGGATTTGGGCCTTGTCGGGTGTCTGTATGATATCTCTTCGCGGCCGCCTCGTTGAAGAAAAATCTTCGTCCAATGCGAGGTGAGTAATCGCTGTCCTGATATCCAGAAGCTCTTTTTGGTTATAAGAGACGATGGCAGAAACATTATGTACAAAATAAATTACAAATAACGCGGAAAAACACACATAATAGTACAATTGGTTAGAGGGTTGGTTAGAGGGCTGTAAAACGGCAGCCATCTTCTCCGGCGCTTTCATATTGAACGTGATAATGGTCTCCTCAGACTCATATTACCATACCAGACTGTCATATTGAAATTGAGGATGGTCTCCTCAGGCTCAGATTACCATACCACACTGTCATATTGAACGTGAGGATGGTCTCCTCAGGCTCAGATTACCATACCAGACTGTCATATTGAACGTGAGGTTGGTCTCCACCAGCTCAGATTACCATACCAGACTGTCATATTGAACGTGAGGATGGTCTCCTCAGGCTCAGATTACCATACCAGACTGTCATATTGAACGTGAGGATGGTCTCCACCAGCTCAGATTACCATACCGGACTGTCATATTGAACGTGAGGATGGTCTCCACCAGCTCAGATTACCATACCAGACTGTCATATTGAATGTGAGGATGGTCTCCACCAGATCAGATCACCATACCAGACTGTCATATTGAACGTGAGGATGGTCTCCACCAGCTCAGATTACCATACCAGACTGTCATATTGAACGTGATAATGGTCTCCTCAGACTCAGATTACCATACCAGACTGTCATATTGAACATGAGGATGGTCTCCTCAGGCTCAGATTACCATACCAGACTGTCATATTGAACGTGAGGATGGTCTCCACCAGCTCAGATTACCATACCAGACTGTCATATTGAACGTGAGGATGGTCTCCACCAGCTCAGATGACCATACCAGACTGTCATATTGAACGTGAGGATGGTCTCCACCAGATCAGATGACCATACCAGACTGTCATATTGAACGTGAGGATAGTCTCCACCAGATCAGATTACCATACCAGACTGTCATATTGAACGTGGGGATGGTCTCCACCAGCTCAGATTACCATACCAGACTGTCATATTGAACGTGAGGATGGTCTCCACCAGCTCAGATTACCATACCAGACTATCATATTGAACGTGAGGATGGTCTCCACCAGCTCAGATTACCATACCAGACTGTCATATTGAATGTGAGGATTGTCTCCACCAGCTCAGATTACCAAACCAGACTATCATATTGAACGTGAGGATGGTCTCCACCAGCTCAGATTACCATACCAGACTGTCATATTGAACGTGAGGATGGTCTCCTCAGACTCAGATTACCATACCAGACTGTCATATTGAACATGAGGATGGTCTCCTCAGGCTCAGATTACCATACCAGACTGTCATATTGAACTTGAGGATGGTCTCCTCAGGCTCAGATTACAATACCAGACTGTCATATTGAACATGAGGATGGTCTCCACCAGCTCAGATTACCATATCAGACTGTCATATTGAACGTGAGGATGGTCTCCACCAGCTCAGATTACCATACCAGACTGTCATATTGAACGTGAGGATGGTCTCCACCAGATCAGATTACCATACCAGACTGTCATATTGAACGTGAGGATGGTCTCCACCAGCTCAGATTACCATACCAGACTGTCATATTGAACGTGAGGATGGTCTCCACAAACTCAGATTACCATACCAGACTGTCATATTGAATGTGAGGATGGTCTCCACCAGCTCAGATTACCATACCAGACTGTCATATTGAACGTGAGGATGGTCTCCACCAGCTCAGATTATCAAATCAAATCAAATCAAATCAAATTTTATTGGTCACATGCGCCGAATACAACAGCTGCAGACATTACAGTGAAATGCTTACTTACAGCCCTTAACCAACAGTGCATTTATTTTAAACAAAAAAAGTAAGAATAAAACAACAACAAAAAAAGTGTTGAGAAAAAAAGAGCAGAAGTAAAATAAAGTGACAGTAGGGAGGCTATATATACAGGGGGTACCGTTGCAGAGTCAATGTGCGGGGGCACCGGCTAGTTGAGGTAGTTGAGGTAATATGTACATATGGGTAGAGTTAAAGTGACTATGCATAAATACTTAACAGAGTAGCAGCAGCGTAAAAAGGATGGGGTGGGGGGCAGTGCAAATAGTCCGGGTAGCCATGATCAGCTGTTCAGGAGTCTTATGGCTTGGGGGTAGAAGCTGTTGAGAAGTCTTTTGGACCTAGACTTGGCACTCCGGTACCGCTTGCCGTGCGGTAGCAGAGAGAACAGTCTATGACTAGGGTGGCTGGAGTCTTTGACAATTTTGAGGGCCTTCCTCTGACACCGCCTGGTATAGAGGTCCTGGATGGCAGGAAGCTTTGCCCCAGTGATGTACTGGGCCGTACGCACTACCCTCTGTAGTGCCTTGCGGTCAGAGGCCAAGCAGTTGCCATACCAGGCGGTGATGCAACCAGTCAGGATGCTCTCGATGGTGCAGCTGTAGAATTTTTGGAGGATCTGAGGACCCATGCCAAATCTTTTTAGTCTCCTGAGGGGGAATAGGCTTTGTCATGCCCTCTTCACGACTGTCTTGGTGTGTTTGGACCATGATAGTTCGTTGGTGATGTGGACACCAAGGAACTTGAAGCTCTCAACCTGTTCCACTACAGCCCCGTCGATGAGAATGGGGGCGTGCTCAGTCCTCTTTTTTTTCCTGTAGTCCACAATCATCTCCTTTGTCTTGGTCACGTTGAGGGAGAGGTTGTTGTCCTGGCACCACACGGCCAGATCTCTGACCTCCTCCCTATAGGCTGTCTCATCGTTGTCGGTGATCAGGCCTACCACTGTTGTGTCGTCGGCAAACTTAATGATGATGTTGGAGTCGTGCCTGGCCATGCAGTCATGGGTGAACAGAGAGTACAGGAGGGGACTGAGCACGCACCCTGAGGGGCCCCCGTGTTGAGGATCAGTGTGGCAGATGTGTTGTTACCTACCCTTACCACCTGGGGGCGGCCCGTCAGGAAGTCCAGGATCCAGTTGCAGAGGGAGGTGTTTAGTCCCAGGATCCTTAGCTTAGTGATGAGCTTAGAGGGCACTATGGTGTTGAATGCTGAGCTGTAGTCAATGAATAGCATTCTCACGTAGGTGTTCCTCTTGTCCAGGTGGGAAAGGGCAGTGTGGAGTGCGATAGAGATTGCATCATCTGTGGATCTGTTGGGGCGGTATGCAAATTGGAGTGGGTCTAGGGTTTCTGGGATTATGCTGTTGATGTGAGCCATGACCAGTCTTTCAAAGCACTTCATGGCTACAGACGTCAGTGCTACGGGTCGGTAGTCATTTAGGCAGGTTATCTTAGAGTTCTTGGGCACGGGGACTATGGTGGTCTGCTTGAAACATGTTGGTATTACAGACTCAGTCAGGGACATGTTGAAAATGTCAGTGAAGACACTTGCCAGTTGGCCAGCACATGCTCGGAGTACACGTCCTGGTAATCCGTCTGGCCCTGCGGCCTTGTGAATGTTGACCTGCTTAAAAGTCTTACTTACATCGGCTACGGAGAGCGTGATCACATAGTCATCCGGAACAGCTGGTGCTCTCATGCATGCTTCAGTGTTGCTTGCCTCGAAGCGAGCATAGAAGTGGTTTAGCTCGTCTGGTAGGCTTGTGTCACTGGGCAGCTCGCGGCTGTGCTTCCCTTTGTAGTCTGTAATAGTTTTCAAGCCCTGCCACATCCGACGAGCGTCAGAGCCAGTGTAGTATGATTCAATCTTAGACCTGTATTGACTCTTTGCCTGTTTGATGGTTCGTCGGAGGTCATAGCGGGATTTCTTATAAGCGTCCGGGTTAGAGTCCGTTCCTTGAAAGCGGCAGCTCTACCCTTTAGCTCAGTGCGGATGTTTCCTGTAATCCATGGCTTCTGGTTGGGGTATGTACGTACGGTCACTGTGGGGACGACATCATCGATGCACTTATTGATGAAGCCAGTGACTGATGTGGTGTACTCCTCAATGCTGTCTGAAGAATCCCGGAACATGTTCCAGTCTGTGCTAGCAAAACAGTCCTGTAGCTTAGCATCTGCGTCATCTGACCACTTTTTTATTAACCGAATCACTGGTGCTTCCTGCTTCAGTTTTTGCTTATAAGCAGGAATCAGGAGGATAGAGTTATGGTCAGATTTGCCAAATGGAGGGCGAGGGAGAGCTTTGTATGCGTCTCTGTGTGTGGAGTAAAGGTGGTCTAGAGGTATTTTTCCCTCTGGTTGCACATTTAACATGCTGGTAGAAATTAGGTAGAACGGATTTAAGTTTCCCTGCATTAAAGTCCCCGGCCACTAGGAGCGCTGCATCTGGATGAGCGTTTTCCTGTTGATTAATGGCCTTGTACAACTCATTCAGTGCAATCTTAATGCCAGCATTGGTTTGTGGTGGTAAATAGACAGCTATGAAAAATATAGATGAAAACTCTCTTGGTAAATAGTGTGGTCTACAGCTTATCATAAGATACTCTACCTCAGGCGAGCAAAACCTCGAGACTTCCTTAGTATTTGATTTTGTGCACCAGCTGTTGTTTACAAATATACACAGACCGCCACCCCTTGTCTTACCAGAGTCAGCCGTTCTGTCCTGCCGATGTAGCGTATAGCCTGCTAGCTGAATGTTATCATTGTTGTCGTTCAGCCACGACTCCGTGAAACATAAGATATTACAGTTTTTAATGTCCCGTTGAGTACGATAACCGTAATCTTAAATCGTCCATTTTATTCTCAAAAGCTTGAACGTTGGCTAATAGGATTGATGGAAGAGGCAGTTTACTCGCTCGCCGTCGGATCTTACAAGGCACCCGGATCTGCGTCCGCGATATCTCCGTCTCTTCCTCACGCGAATGACGGGGATTTGGGCCTTGTCGGGTGTCTGTATGATATCCTTCGCGGCCGCCTCGTTGAAAAAAAAATCTTCGTCCAATGCGAGGTGAGTAATCGCTGTCCTGATATCCAGAAGCTCTTTTTGGTTATAAGAGACGATGGCAGAAACATTATGTACAAAATAAATTACAAATAACGCGGAAAAACACACATAATAGTACAATTGGTTAGAGGGTTGGTTAGAGGGCTGTAAAACGGCAGCCATCTTCTCCGGCGCTTTCATATTGAACATGATAATGGTCTCCTCAGACTCAGATTACCATACCAGACTGTCATATTGAAATTGAGGATGGTCTCCTCAGGCTCAGATTACCATACCACACTGTCATATTGAACGTGAGGATGGTCTCCTCAGGCTCAGATTACCATACCAGACTGTCATATTGAACGTGAGGTTGGTCTCCACCAGCTCAGATTACCATACCAGACTGTCATATTGAACGTGAGGATGGTCTCCTCAGGCTCAGATTACCATACCAGACTGTCATATTGAACGTGAGGATGGTCTCCACCAGCTCAGATTACCATACCGGACTGTCATATTGAACGTGAGGATGGTCTCCACCAGCTCAGATTACCATACCAGACTGTCATATTGAATGTGAGGATGGTCTCCACCAGATCAGATCACCATACCAGACTGTCATATTGAACGTGAGGATGGTCTCCACCAGCTCAGATTACCATACCAGACTGTCATATTGAACGTGATAATGGTCTCCTCAGACTCAGATTACCATACCAGACTGTCATATTGAACATGAGGATGGTCTCCTCAGGCTCAGATTACCATACCAGACTGTCATATTGAACGTGAGGATGGTCTCCACCAGCTCAGATTACCATACCAGACTGTCATATTGAACGTGAGGATGGTCTCCACCAGCTCAGATGACCATACCAGACTGTCATATTGAACGTGAGGATGGTCTCCACCAGATCAGATTACCATACCAGACTGTCATATTGAACGTGAGGATGGTCTCCTCAGGCTCAGATTACCATACCAGACTGTCATATTGAACGTGGGGATGGTCTCCACCAGCTCAGATTACCATACCAGACTGTCATATTGAACGTGAGGATGGTCTCCACCAGCTCAGATTACCATACCAGACTATCATATTGAACGTGAGGATGGTCTCCACCAGCTCAGATTACCATACCAGACTGTCATATTGAATGTGAGGATTGTCTCCACCAGCTCATATTACCAAACCAGACTATCATATTGAACGTGAGGATGGTCTCCACCAGCTCAGATTACCATACCAGACTGTCATATTGAACGTGAGGATGGTCTCCTCAGACTCAGATTACCATACCAGACTGTCATATTGAACATGAGGATGGTCTCCTCAGGCTCAGATTACCATACCAGACTGTCATATTGAACTTGAGGATGGTCTCCTCAGGCTCAGATTACCATACCAGACTGTCATATTGAACTTGAGGATGGTCTCCACCAGCTCAGATTACCATATCAGACTGTCATATTGAACGTGAGGATGGTCTCCACCAGCTCAGATTACCATACCAGACTGTCATATTGAACGTGAGGATGGTCTCCACCAGATCAGATTACCATACCAGACTGTCATATTATACGTGAGGATGGTCTCCTCAGGCTCAAATTACCATACCAGACTGTCATATTGAACGTGTGGATGGTCTCCACCAGCTTGATTACCATACCGGACTGTCATATTGAACGTGAGTATGGTCTCCACCAGCTCAGATTACCATACCAGACTGTCATATTGAATGTGAGGATGGTCTCCACCAGCTCAGATTACCATACCAGACTGTCATATTGAATGTGAGGATGGTCTCCACCAGCTCAGATTACCATACCAGACTGTCATATTGAATGTGAGGATGGTCTCCACCAGATCAGATTACCATACCAGACTGTCATATTGAACGTGAGGATGGTCTCCTCAGACTCAGATTACCATACCAGACTGTCATATTGAACATGAGGATGGTCTCCTCAGGCTCAGATTACCATACCAGACTGTCATATTGAACATGAGGATGGTCTCCTCAGGCTCAGATTACCATACCAGACTGTCATATTGAACGTGAGGATGGTCTCCACCAGATCAGATTACCATACCAGACTGTCATATTGAACTTGAGGATGGTCTCCTCAGGCTCAGATTACCATATCAGACTGTCATATTGAACGTGAGGATGGTCTCCACCAGCTCAGATTACCGTACCAGACTGTCATATTGAACGTGAGGATGGTCTCCACCAGCTCAGATTACCATACCAGACTGTCATATTGAATGTGAGGATGGTCTCCACCTCTCAGATTACCATACCAGACTGTCATATTGAATGTGAGGATGGTCTCCACCAGCTCAGATTACCATACCAGACTGTCATATTGAACGTGAGGATGGTCTCCTCAGACTCAGATTACCATACCAGACTGTCATATTGAACATGAGGATGGTCTCCTCAGGCTCAGATTACCATACCAGACTGTCATATTGAACATGAGGATGGTCTCCTCAGGCTCAGATTACCATACCAGACTGTCATATTGAACGTGAGGATGGTCTCCACCAGATCAGATTACCAAACCAGACTGTCATATTGAACGTGAGGATGGTCTCCTCAGGCTCAGATTACCATACCAGACTGTCATATTGAACGTGAGGATGGTCTCCACCAGCTCATATTACCATACCAGACTGTCATATTGAACGTGAGGATGGTCTCCACCAGCTCAGATTACCATACCAGACTGTCATATTGAACGTGAGGATGGTCTCCACCAGCTCAAATTACCATACCAGACTGTCATATTGAATGTGAGGATGGTCTCCACCAGCTCAGATTACCATACCAGACTGTCATATTGAACGTGAGGATGGTCTCCACCAGCTCAGATTACCATACCAGACTGTCATATTGAACATGAGAATGGTCTCCTCAGGCTCAGATTACCATACCACACTGTCATATTGAACGTGAGGATGCTCTCCTCAGGCTCAGATTATCATACCAGACTGTCATATTGAACGTGAGGATGGTCTCCACCAGCTCAGATTACCATACCAGACTGTCATATTGAACGTGAGGATGGTCTCCACCAGCTCAGATTACCATACCAGACTGTCATATTGAACGTGAGGATGGTCTCCTCAGGCTCAGATTACCATACCAGACTGTCATATTGAACGTGAGGATTGTCTCCACCAGCTCAGATTACCATACCAGACTGTCATATTGAACGTGAGGATGGTCTCCACCTCTCAGATTACCATACCAGACTGTCATAATGAACGTGAGGATGGTCTCCACCTCTCAGATTACCATACCAGACTGTCATATTGAACATGAGGATGGTCTCCACCAGCTCAGATTACCATACCAGACTGTCATATTGAACGTGAGGATGGTCTCCTCAGGCTCAGATTACCATACCAGACTGTCATATTGAACGTGAGGATGGTCTCCACCAGCTCAGATTACCATACCAGACTGTCATATTGAACGTGAGGATGGTCTCCTCAGGCTCAGATTACCATACCAGACTGTCATATTGAACGTGAGGATGGTCTCCACCAGATCAGATTACCATACCAGACTGTCATATTGAACGTGAGGATGGTCTCCTCAGGCTCAGATTACCATACCAGACTGTCATATTGAACGTGAGGATGGTCTCCACCAGATAAGTTTACCATACCAGACTGTCATATTGAACGTGAGGATGGTCTCCACCAGATCAGATTACCATACCAGACTGTCATATTGAACGTGATGATGGTCTCCACCAGATCAGATTACCATACCAGACTGTCATATTGAACGTGAGGATGATCTCCACCAGCTCAGATGACCATACCAGACTGTCGGGGAGAACAAGTATTTGATACACTGCCGATTTTGCAGGTTTTCCTACTTACAAAGCATGTAGAGGTCTGTAATTTTTATCATAGGTACACTTTCAACTGTGAGGGACGGAATCTAAAACAAAAATCCAGAAAATCACATTGTATGATTTTTAAGTAATTCATTTGCATTTTATTGCATGACATAAGTATTTGATAGATCAGAAAAGCAGAACCTAATATTTGGTACAGAAACCTTTGTTTGCAATTACAGAGATCATACGTTTCCTGTAGGTCTTGACCAGTTTTGCACACACTGCAGCAGGGATTTTGGCCCACTCCTCCTTTGGTCCTTCAGGTTTCGGTTCTGTTGCTGGGCAATACGGACTTTCAGCTCCCTCCAAAAATGTTCTATTGGGTTCAGGTCTGGAGCCTGGCTAGGCCACTCCAGGACTTTGAGATGCTTCTTACGGAGCCACTCCTTATTTGCCCTGGCTGTGTGTTTTGGATCGTTGTCATGCTGGAAGACCCAGCCACGACCCATCTTCAATGCTCTTACTGAGGGAAGGAGGTTGTTGGCCAAGATCTCGCGATACATGGCCCCATCCATCCTCCCCTCAATACGGTGCAGTCGTCCTGTCCCCTTTGCAGAAAAGCATCCCCAAAGAATGATGTTTCCACCTCCATGCTTCACGGTTGGGATGGTGTTCTTGGGGTTGTACTCATCCTTCTTCTTCCTCCAAACACGGCGAGTGGAGTTTAGACCAAAAATATATATCTTTGTCTCATCAGACCACATGACCTTCTCCCATTCCTCCTCTGGATCATCCAGATGGTCATTGGCAAACTTCAGACAGGCCTGGACATGCGCTGGCTTGAGCAGGGGGACCTTGCGTGTGCTGCAAGATTTTTATCCATGACGGCGTAGTGTGTTACTAATGGTTTTCTTTGAGACTGTGGTCCCAGCTCTCTTCAGGTCATTGACCAGGTCCTGCCGTGTAGTTCTGGGCTGATCCCTCACCTTCCTCATGATCATTGATGCCCCACGAGGTGAGATCTTGCATGGAGCCCCAGACCGAGGGTGATTGACCGTCATCTTGAACTTCTTCAATTTTCTAATAATTGCGCCAACAGTTGTTGCCTTCTCACCAAACTGCTTGCCTATTGTTCTGTAGCCCATCCCAGCCTTGTGCAGGTCTACAATTTTATCCCTGATGTTCTTACACAGGTCTCTGGTCTTGGCCATTGTGGAGAGGTTGGAGTCTGTTTGATTGAGTGTGTGGACAGGTGTCTTTTATACAGGTATCGAGTTCAAACAGGTGCAGTTAATACAGGTAATGAGTGGAGAACAGGAGGGCTTCTTAAAGAAAAAACGAACATGTATATACATGTTTACATGTATATAATAGAATCTGTCTATTTATCCTGCTGCTGGTCACTATTACTCCTGTTTAAATGTATATCCTACTACCAGTCACTTTTTATGTGTAAACCTACATCAACCACTCCAGTACCCCCTGCATATTGAATAAGGAACTGACACTGACCTGTATATACAACCACTCCAGTACCCCCTGCATATTGAATAAGGTACTGACCTGTATATACAACCACTCCAGTACCCCTGCATATTGAATAAGGAACTGACACTGACCTGTATATACAACCACTCCAGTACCCCCTGCATATTGAATAAGGTACTGACCTGTATATACAACCACTCCAGTACCCCTGCATATTGAATAAGGAACTGACCTGTATATACAAACCACTCCAGTACCCCCTGCACATTGAATAAGGAACTGACACTGACCTGTATATACAACCACTCCAGTACCCCTGCACATTGAATAAGGTACTGACCTGTATATACAACCACTCCAGTACCTCGTCACATTGAATAAGGTACTGACACTGACCTGTATATACAACCACTCCAGTACCCCCTGCATATTGAATAAGGAACTGACCTGTATATACAAACCACTCCAGTACCCCTGCATATTGAATAAGGTACTGACCTGTATATACAACCACTCCAGTACCCCCTGCATATTGAATAAGGAACTGACCTGTATATACAAACCACTCCAGTACCCCTGCACATTGAATAAGGTACTGACCTGTATATACAACCACTCCAGTACCTCGTCACATTGAATAAGGTACTGACACTGACCTGTATATACAACCACTCCAGTACCCCCTGCACATTGAATAAGGTACTGACCTGTATATACAACCACTCCAGTACCCCCTGCATATTGAATAAGGAACTGACCTATATATACAAACCACTCCAGTACCCCTGCACATTGAATAAGGTACTGACCTGTATATACAACCACTCCAGTACCCCTGCACATTGAATAAGGTACTGACACTGACCTGTATATACAACCACTCCAGTACCCCTGCACATTGAATAAGGTACTGGCACTGACCTGTATATACAACCACTCCAGTACCCCTGCATATTGAATAAGGAACTGACCTGTATATACAAACCACTCCAGTACCCCCTGCACATTGAATAAGGAACTGACACTGACCTGTATATACAACCACTCCAGTACCTCGTCACATTGAATAAGGTACTGACACTGACCTGTATATACAACCACTCCAGTACCCCTGCACATTGAATAAGGTACTGGCACTGACCTGTATATACAACCACTCCAGTACCCCTGCATATTGAATAAGGAACTGACCTGTATATACAAACCACTCCAGTACCCCCTGCACATTGAATAAGGAACTGACACTGACCTGTATATACAACCACTCCAGTACCCCCTGCATATTGAATAAGGAACTGACCTGTATATACAAACCACTCCAGTACCCCTGCATATTGAATAAGGTACTGACCTGTATATACAACCACTCCAGTACCCCCTGCATATTGAATAAGGAACTGACCTGTATATACAAACCACTCCAGTACCCCTGCATATTGAATAAGGTACTGACCTGTATATACAACCACTCCAGTACCCCCTGCACATTGAATAAGGTACTGACCTGTATATACAACCACTCCAGTACCCCTGCACATTGAATAAGGTACTGACCTGTATATACAACCACTCCAGTACCCCTGCATATTGAATAAGGTACTGACCTGTATATACAACCACTCCAGTACCCCTGCATATTGAATAAGGTACTGACCTGTATATACAACCACTCCAGTACCCCCTGCACATTGAATAAGGTACTGACCTGTATATACAACCACTCCAGTACCCCCTGCACATTGAATAAGGTACTGACCTGTATATACAACCACTCCAGTACCCCTGCATATTGAATAAGGTACTGACCTGTATATACAACCACTCCAGTACCCCTGCATATTGAATAAGGTACTGACCTGTATATACAACCACTCCAGTACCCCCTGCACATTGAATAAGGTACTGACCTGTATATACAACCACTCCAGTACCCCTGCACATTGAATAAGGTACTGACCTGTATATACAACCACTCCAGTACCCCTGCATATTGAATAAGGTACTGACCTGTATATAAAACCACTCCAGTACCCCTGCATATTGAATAAGGTACTGACCTGTATATACAACCACTCCAGTACCTCGTCACATTGAATAAGGTACTGACCTGTATATACAACCACTCCAGTACCCCCTGCACATTGAATAAGGTACTGACACTGACCTGTATATACAACCACTCCAGTACCCCCTGCACATTGAATAAGGTACTGACCTGTATATACAACCACTCCAGTACCTCGTCACATTGAATAAGGTACTGACCTGTATATACAACCACTCCAGTACCTCGTCACATTGAATAAGGTACTGACACTGACCTGTATATACAACCACTCCAGTACCCCCTGCACATTGAATAAGGTACTGACCTGTATATACAACCACTCCAGTACCCCCTGCATATTGAATAAGGAACTGACCTGTATATACAAACCACTCCAGTACCCCTGCACATTGAATAAGGTACTGACCTGTATATACAACCACTCCAGTACCCCTGCACATTGAATAAGGTACTGACACTGACCTGTATATACAACCACTCCAGTACCCCTGCATATTGAATAAGGAACTGACCTGTATATACAAACCACTCCAGTACCCCCTGCACATTGAATAAGGAACTGACACTGACCTGTATATACAACCACTCCAGTACCCCCTGCATATTGAATAAGGAACTGACCTGTATATACAAACCACTCCAGTACCCCTGCATATTGAATAAGGTACTGACCTGTATATACAACCACTCCAGTACCCCCTGCATATTGAATAAGGAACTGACCTGTATATACAAACCACTCCAGTACCCCTGCATATTGAATAAGGTACTGACCTGTATATACAACCACTCCAGTACCCCCTGCACATTGAATAAGGTACTGACCTGTATATACAACCACTCCAGTACCCCTGCACATTGAATAAGGTACTGACCTGTATATACAACCACTCCAGTACCCCTGCATATTGAATAAGGAACTGACCTGTATATACAAACCACTCCAGTACCCCTGCACATTGAATAAGGAACTGACCTGTATATACAAACCACTCCAGTACCCCTGCACATTGAATAAGGTACTGACCTGTATATACAACCACTCCAGTACCTCGTCATATTGAATAAGGAACTGACCTGTATATACAAACCACTCCAGTACCCCTGTACATTGAATAAGGAACTGACACTGACCTGTATATACAACCACTCCAGTACCCCTGCACATTGAATAAGGTACTGACACTGACCTGTATATACAACCACTCCAGTACCCCTGTACATTGAATAAGGTACTGACACTGACCTGTATATACAACCACTCCAGTACCCCTGCACATTTAATAAGGTACTGACACTGACCTGTATATACAACCACTCCAGTACCCCTGTACATTGAATAAGGTACTGACACTGACCTCTATATACAACCACTCCAGTACCTCGTCACATTGAATAAGTTGTATCCTGTGGCGAATAAACGTAGTGGTAAATTAAATGATGATCTGTATGGGATACCCTGTGTAAATGTATCCTGTACACTAACTGTAAGTTGCTCTGGATAAGAGCGTCTGCTAAATGACTAAAACGTAAATGGTCTATGTGTGATGCTAGTAAAGCGGAGCTATATATAATAACGTCACGGCGCAATTCAATGAAGTGGGGTTTAGAAGAAAACAAGGATAATCCTACCAATTCAATAACCCTGGGTGTGACATTGCAGATGTCCGATGTAATGGCAAGCATATGTTAACCAAGGCCGCATCCCAAATAGCACCCTATTCCCTATGTAGTGCACTACTTTTGGACCAGATCCCTTTGGGCCCTGAACAAAAGGTCGCTGGTTCTAATCCCCGAGCCGACTAGGTGAAAGATCTGCCGACGTGCCCTTGAGCAAGGCACTTAACCCTAATTGCTCCTGAATGTCGCTTTGGATAAGAGCGTCTGCCAAACGATAGGGAATAGGGTGCTATTTGGGACGCAACCCAAGAGCATTATTCATTCATTGGCCAAGTGTCACAGATACCACCCTGTGACGGTTCATTAATGAATGTACACTTCTGTGATCAGCATTAAATGAATACGGAGAAGCCTACTGCAAATTCTGTTGTCATTATTCAAACATGGTGGTTACTAGCTGTATTTTATTATGCATCATATTTTCATCTCATGTGGATGATTAAAAATCCCACCCACTTCCCATGTCAGAAAGGACGAGAGCAACAGAAGTCCAAATGCGACGCATCAAGCTGGTTCTACATCACATCCTGATGGAATTACATGGAGGAGAAAGGTCCCTCAAAATTAATGCTCCAGGTTGTTGCTTTGTAAATCTTCAGTAGCCCAGCCTGTCTATGCACTCTGTCACATCGCTGAAGTATCCATGTTTCTTTAATATTCAGTCGCCAGTATGAGAAGTAGCAGACTCATACAAATTAGACTCGGGCAGCATCCCAAATAGTATCATATTCCCTTTATAGTGCACTACTTTCTGGCTGGATCCCAAAAAAGGATCCATAGGGCTCTGGTCAAAAGCAGTGCACTATATAAGGCATAGGGTGCCATTTTGGGACGCAGGGTTCACTTCCCTCGAGGCACAGCTTGAATTGCATGACTAATAACATTTAATTGCTATAAAAGACAGTCTCATCTCTTATGCAAACTCTAAATAATGAATTCCTTTTTTTTTTTTTTTTGAAGGGGGAATCACATGAAACATCCCAAATGCTTGGTCCCAAGTGGTACCCTGTTCCCTATGGGCCCTGGTCAATAGTGCACGATATAGGGTACTGGGGACTGAGCACGCACCCCTGGAGTGGGTCTAGGGTTTCAGGGATAATGGTGTTGATGTGAGCCATGACCAGCCTTTCAAAGCACTTCATGGCCCCAGACGTGAGTGCTACGGGTCTGTAGTCATTTAGGCAGGTTACCTTAGTGTTCTTGAGCTCAGGGACTATGGTGGTCTGCTTGAAACATGTTGGTATTACAGACTCAGTCAGGGAGAGGTTGAAAATGTCAGTGAAGACACTTGCAAGTTGGACAACGCATGCTCGGAGTACACGTCCTGGTAATCCGTCTGCCCTGCGGCCTTGTGAATGTTGACCTGTTTAAAGGTCTTAGTCACATCGGCTACGGAGAGCGTGATCACACAGTCGTCCGGAACAGCTGATGCTCTCATGCATGCTTCAGTGTTTCTTGCCTCGAAGCGAGCATAGAAGTAATTTAGCTCGTCTGTTATGCTCGTGTCACTGGGCAGCTCGCGGCTGTGCTTCCCTTTGTAGTCTGTAATAGTTTGCAAGCTCTGCCACATCCGACGAGCGTCAGAGCCGGTGTAGTACGATTAAATCTTAGTCCTGTACTGACTCTTTGCCTGTTTGATGGATCGTCGGAGGGCATAGCAGGATTTCTTATAAGCGTCCGGGTTAGAGTCCCGCTCCTTGAAAGCGGCAGCTCTACCCTTTAGCTCAGTGCGGATGTTGCCTGTAATCCATAGCTTCTGGTTGGGGTATGTACGTACAGTCACTGTGGGGACGACATCATCGATGCACTTATTAATGAAGCCAGTGACTGATGTGGTGTACTCCCCATTGCCATCGGATGAATCCCAGAACATATTCCAGTCTGTGCTAGCAAAACAGTCCTGTAGCTCAGCATCTGCATCATCTGACCACTTCTTTATTAACCGAGTCACTGGTGCTTCCTGCTTTAGTTTTTGCTTGTAAGCAGGAATCAGGAGGATAGAATTATGGTCAGATTTGCCAAATGGAGGGCGAGGGAGAGCTTTGTACGTGTGTCTGTGTGTGGAGTAAAGGTGGTGTTGAGTTTTTTTTCCCACTGGTTGCACATTTAACATGCTGGTAGAAATGATTTAAGTTTCCCTGCATTAAAGTCCCAGGCCACTAGAAGAGTCGCCTCTGGATGAATGTTTTCTTGTTTGCTTATGGCCTTATACAGCTCATTGAGTGCGGTCTTAGTGCCAGCATCGGTTTGTGGTGGTAAAAAGACAGCTATGAAAAATATAGATGAAAACTCTCTTGGTAAATAGTGTGGTTTACAGCTTATCAAAATATACTCTACCTCAGGCGAGCAAAACCTTGAGACTTCCTTAATATTAGATTTTGTGCACCAGCTGATGTTTACAAATATACACAGACCGCCACCCCTTGTCTTACCGGATGCGGCTGTTCTATCTTGCCGATGCAGCGTATAGCTCTCTAGCTGTATGTTATCCATGTCGTCGTTCAGCCACAACTCGGTGAAACATGATATTACAGTTTTAAATGTCCCGTTGGTAGGATATCCGTGATCGTAGTTCGTCTAATTTGTTATCCAATGATTGTACGTTGACTAATAGGACTGATGGAAGAGGCAGATAACCCACTCTCTGTCGGATTCTTACAAGGCACCCCGACCTATGTCCCCGATATCTCCGTCTCTTTCTCCTGCGAATGACGGGGATTTGGGCCTTGTCGGTTGTCTGAAGTAAATCCTTTGTGTCCGACTCGTCAAATAAATAATTTTCGTCCAGTACGAGGTGAGTAATCGCAGTCCTGATATCCAGAAGCTCTTTTCAGTCATAAGAGACGGTGGCAGAAACTTTATGTACAAAATAAGTTACAAATAACGCAAAAAAAACAATCACAATAGCACAATTGGTTAGGAGCCCGTAAAACGTCAGCCATCTCCTCCGGCGCCAATATATTCTGTCATCTTGATAGAGATATAACCCTGTTCAAATAATGGAGAAAGAAGAGAGGAAGTGCACAACTCTCAGGAAGTTAACAGAATATTTGATATTAAAGCTGGAATCCATAATGGTGAAACTGCCACGTCCGTTTGGAATATTACAAGATTTTTAAATTTTTGCCATTTAGCAGACGCTCTTATCCAGAGCGACTTACAGTTAGTGCATACATTATTTTTTATTTTTTTCATACTGGCCCCCCGTGGTATTCGAACCCACAACCTGGCGTTGCAAGCGCCATGCTCTACCAACTGAGCTACACGGGGCCCACAACAACAAATAAGTTACTGTAACCCACAAACATTGTTTTTTCATTACCATAACCTATAGGCTTCATTATTCATTACCATAACCTATAGGCTTCATTATTCATTACCATAACCTATAGACTTAATTATTCATTACCATAACCTATAGGCTTCATTATTCATTACCATAACCTATAGGCTTCATTATTCATTACCATAACCTATAGGCTTCATTATTCATTACCATAACCTAGACTTCATTATTCATTACCATAACCTATAGACTTAATTATTCATTACCATAACCTATAGACTTCATTATTCATTACCATAACCTAGTCTTCATTATTCATTACCATAACCTATAGACTTAATTATTCATTACCATAACCTATAGTCTTCATTATTCATTACCATAACCTATAGACTTAATTATTCATTACCATAACCTATAGACTTCATTATTCATTATTCATTACCATAACCTATAGACTTAATTATTCATTACCATAACCTATAGACTTCATTATTCATTACCATAACCTATAGGCTTCATTATTCATTATTCATTACCATAACCTAGACTTCATTATTCATTTCCATAACCTATAGGCTTCATTATTCATTACCATAACCCTAGACTTCATTATTCATTACCATAACCTATAGGCTTCATTATTTATTACCATAACATATAGACCTCATTATTCATTACCATAACCTAGACTTCATTATTCATTACCATAATCTATAGGCTTCATTATTCTTTACCATAACCTATACATTTGACATTTTGAGGTCTGATTCAAAAAACTTTTGAAGAAAATGTATTCCTAACTGCTTCCCCTTTGCTTGTTAATGAATAGCCTAATTACAGTAAATTGAAACAGTTTTGTCTGCTCTTTTCTGTATTTGTCAATGTGTCTCAATGTAAAAACGTTGAGCTCATATCAAACATTGATCTGATCATGTGGTAATTTTCTTTACCCAGTCCACCTCCTCCATTCGGTCGATCCAAGGTTTGTCGGATAAGCCGACAATTTCTTTGTGAAAGGAAGGTTGATTAAATCACATTTGTATGTTAAATGTATGCATTAGCTTATTATTTTACAGTCAACAAGAAGATGCAGGTTTACCCCTGAGACCAAGAACCAACCAATACACTCTGAATTATCAACACACACACACACACACACACACACACACACACACACACGGTTAGAGTGTTCTGCCAGTAATCGAAAGGTCGCTAGTTCAAATACCTGAGCCAACAAGGTAAAAAATCTGTCGATGTGCCCTTGAGCAAGGCACTTAACCCTAATTGCTCCAGAGTTGCCTTTGACAATGGCGGACCCTGGCCATGACCCCACTCACCGAAGGTGTCTCAGGGGGAGTTGGGTTATGCAAAAACACATAATACACACTTCTACATGTGTGAAATAGTACAAATATAAGCACCCACCTAATTATTCTTTATACACTCTCTCTCTCTCTCTCTCTCTCTCTCTCTCTCTCTCTCTCTCTCTCTCTCTCTCTCTCTCTCTCTCTAGTAGAAGAAGAACAACAATCACATCTCTACTGCATGT
Source organism: Coregonus clupeaformis (assembly GCF_020615455.1). Classification (NCBI taxonomy): domain Eukaryota; kingdom Metazoa; phylum Chordata; class Actinopteri; order Salmoniformes; family Salmonidae; genus Coregonus; species Coregonus clupeaformis. The sequence continues at coordinate 5,311,286 of NC_059192.1, forward strand.
TGTGAGACTTTGTTTGTTTTTTGTAAAGAGGGAAATAGGACCCCATTTTTCTCCTCTCCTCCTCCTTCTCCCTCCCTCTCCAGGAGTAACCAGGAAGGAATGGGTTTTATTAACATTCCATTATGCACTGCTACTACTATGTAATCTAAAGCAGCCGGCCAGTCTTCTAATGAATAGCAGCCCGCCAGTCTTCTAATGAATAGCAGCCCGCCAGTCCTCTAATGAATAGCAGCCCGCCAGTCCTCTAATGAATAGCAGCCCGCCAGTCCTCTAATGAACAGCAGCCCGCCAGTCTTCTAATGAATAGCAGCTCGCCAGTCTTCTAATGAATAGCAGCCCGCCAGTCTTCTAATGAATAGCAGCTCGCCAGTCTTCTAATGAATAGCAGCCTGCCAGTCTTCTAATGAATAGCAGCCCGCCAGTCTTCTAATGAATAGCAGCCCGCCAGTCTTCTAATGAATAGCAGCCCGCCAGTCCTCTAATGAATAGCAGCCCGCCAGTCCTCTAATGAATAGCAGCCCGCCAGTCTTCTGATGAATAGCAGCCCGCCAGTCTTCTAATGAATAGCAGCCCGCCAGTCTTCTAATGAATAGCAGCCCGCCAGTCTTCTAATGAATAGCAGCTCGCCAGTCCTCTAATGAATAGCAGCCCGCCAGTCCTCTAATGAATAGCAGCCCGCCAGTCTTCTAATGAATAGCAGCCCGCCAGTCTTCTAATGAATAGCAGCCCGCCAGTCTTCTAATGAATAGCAGCCGGCCAGTCTTCTAATGAATAGCAGCCCGCCAGTCTTCTAATGAATAGCAGCCCGCCAGTCTTCTAATGAATAGCAGCCGGCCAGTCTTCTAATGAATAGCAGCCTGCCAGTCTTCTAATGAATAGCAGCCTGCCAGTCTTCTAATGAATAGCAGCCCGCCAGTCTTCTAATGAATAGCAGCCCGCCAGTCTTCTAATGAATAGCAGCCCGCCAGTCTTCTAATGAATAGCAGCCCGCCAGTCTTCTAATGAATAGCAGCCCGCCAGTCTTCTAATGAATAGCAGCCCGCCAGTCTTCTAATGAATAGCAGCCCGCCAGTCTTCTAATGAATAGCAGCCTGCCAGTCTTCTAATGAATAGCAGCCCGCCAGTCCTCTAATAAATAGCAGCCGGCCAGTCTTCTAATGAATAGCAGCCCGCCAGTCTTCTAATGAATAGCAGCTCGCCAGTCTTCTAATGAATAGCAGCCCGCCAGTCTTCTAATGAATAGCAGCCCGCCAGTCCTCTAATGAATAGCAGCCTGCCAGTCTTCTAATGAATAGCAGCCTGCCAGTCTTCTAATGAATAGCAGCCTGCCAGTCTTCTAATGAATAGCAGCCTGCCAGTCTTCTAATGAATAGCAGCTCGCCAGTCCTCTAATGAATAGCAGCCCGCCAGTCTTCTAATGAATAGCAGCCTGCCAGTCTTCTAATGAATAGCAGCCTGCCAGTCCTCTAATGAATAGCAGCCCGCCAGTCTTCTAATGAATAGCAGCCCGCCAGTCTTCTAATGAATAGCAGCCTGCCAGTCTTCTAATGAATAGCAGCCTGCCAGTCTTCTAATGAATAGCAGCCTGCCAGTCTTCTAATGAATAGCAGCCTGCCAGTCTTCTAATGAATAGCAGCCTGCCAGTCTTCTAATGAATAGCAGCTCGCCAGTCTTCTAATGAATAGCAGCCTGCCAGTTTTCTAATGAATAGCAGCCCGCCAGTCCTCTAATGAATAGCAGCCCGCCAGTCTTCTAATGAATAGCAGCCTGCCAGTCTTCTAATGAATAGCAGCCTGCCAGTTTTCTAATTAATAGCAGCCCGCCAGTCCTCTAATTGAATAGCAGCCCTCCAGTCTTCTAATGAATAGCAGCCTGCCAGTCTTCTAATGAATAGCAGCCTGCCAGTCCTCTAATGAATAGCAGCCCGCCAGTCTTCTAATGAATAGCAGCCCGCCAGTCTTCTAATGAATAGCAGCCTGCCAGTCTTCTAATGAATAGCAGCCCGCCAGTCTTCTAATGAATAGCAGCCCGCCAGTCCTCTATCATCTGATCACCTCTTATTGTGCATTTTGACATTGAAGACATACATTAACATTTACATCTGCAAAATCAGTCAGTTAGCAGACGCTCTTATCCAGAGCCACTTACAATCAGTGTATTCTCTTGTAGACAAATTACGTAAATATAAATGGTACCGTAGAATCTGTCAGGAGTGAACGGGATGCGTAGGATAATGATGTCACGAATTCATCGGAGGCTGCCCCTCCTCCTTGCTCGGGCAGGTTTCGGCATTCGTCGTCACCGGCTCACTAGCCACTACCGCTCCATTTATCATCACTCCATTTGTCTTGTCTTGTCAATCACACACACCTGGTAGTCATTCCCTCATTAGTCTGTGTATAAGTGTTCCCTCTGCCCCCCTTGTTTTTTGTGAGTGATTGTTCATTGTGAGAGTGAGTAGCTCGGTTGAGCTACTCTTTCCTTGTATGTAGCCAAGGTGGATTTTTCCCTTGTGCTAGTTTCGTTTTGACGCTTGCTGCGCTTTATTCATGTACACTGAATTAACTCTGGATTTCGGTGTTTTACCTCCTGCGCCTGATTCCGTCATTCACACCTCATCACAGAATCACTCACCCTCTATGGAGTCAGCGGGAGAGGAGCGCATGCCTGGAATAGTGGCAAGGGTCCAGGAACATTCCACTATGCTGGCCAGCTTGGGGGAAGCGATGGATTGGGTTCTACAGGTCGTCCAACGCCTGGAGAGAAGAGGAACCGATCCGTCGAAACCAGCTGGCCAACCGGATCCAGCCACCTACATCACAGAACCCGGAGGGATCCAGATATCGATGGGACGCCGGCTCTATATCAGGGATTCCTTCTCCTTCTGGAGCTGTACTGCTCCAGTGACAGGCCGGCGCCATCAGATCGAGAGCAGGTGTCCGTCCTCATTTCCTGCCTCTCGGGGAAAGCCCTGGAGTGGGCCAACGCGGTTTGGAGAGAAGGAGGAGCCGTGTTGGAGGACTACAGGGAGTTTTCCCGCCTATTTCGGGCGGTTTTCGATCACCCGCCCGAGGGTCGAGATGCGGGTGAGCAGCTGGTCCATTTGAGGCAGGGGACGAGGACAGTACAGGAGTTCGCGCTGGAGTTCCGGATTCTGGCAGCAGGATCCGGGTTGAACGAGCGGGCCCTGATCAACCAGTTCCGGTGCCATCTACGGGACGACGTTCGACGGGAGCTAGCCTGCCGTGACACCAGTTTGTCTGTTACCGAACTCGTGGACATGGCCATTCGTCTGGATAACCTGCTGGCAACCAGAGGACGTCCTGGAGAAGATCTGCCCGTTCCCGCCCGGACCAACGCGGATCCAGAGCTCATGGAGCTGGGAGGTACCGCACACCGAGAGAGCGGAAGACGACAGCGCCAGTGCCAATCGGATGGCACGAAGGGACATTCCACCACACGCTGTCGTCAGCACTCTTTTGGGTCAGGAGGCGGCTGGCAGGGCACTCTCGCATCACCCCAGGTTTTGAGCACCCACACTTGTTCAGAGCCCTCTGCTGCGCATTGTACCATACCCATATACTTCCCTGATCACATGAGAGTTCCCAAGTGTAAGGTGCTAGTTGATTCAGGCGCAGCTGGGAACTTTATTGACAAATCTTTCGCACGCCGCCAGGGCATTTCATTAGTTCCCCTATCCATTCCACGCCCCATCAGAGCACTTGATAGTCGACCATTAGGGTCCGGGTTGATAAAGGAAGTCACGGTACCAGTCACCATGATCACACAGGAGACGCATTGTGAGCAGGTCACTTTTTCCATCATTGAGTCTCCTGCTTTCCCTGTGGTGTTAGGTATTCCGTGGCTAGCACTCCACAACCCCACTTTCTCATGGCCGCGGAGGGTTCTCACGGGGTGGTCGCGAGAGTGTCAAGGTAGGTGTCAGGGTGTTTCCGTTGGTGCAACGACGGTGGAAATTCCAGACGGTGCCTCCACTGTGCCCATTCCCCCCCGAATACCATGGGACAAGTTTTCTCAAGAATAAAGCAACTAAATTGCCACCTCATCGGGCGGGGGATTGCGCAATAAACCTTCGGGTAGACGCTGTACATCCCAGGAGTCATGTGTATCCCCTGTCGCAGGTGTACATACGTCCCTCCACTTCACCTGCCTCCTCAAGTTTCTTTTTTTGTGAAGAAGAAAGACAGCAGTCTGCACCCATGCATTGACTATCGACCCCTCATTCCGTCAGTGGTTGAGTCATTGCATGGAGCGCCCTTCTTCACTAAATTAGATCTCAGGAGTGCGTACAACCTGGTGCGTATCCGAAAGGGAGATGAGTGGAAGACAGCATTCAGCACAACCACGGGGCATTATGAATACCTGGTGATGCCCTATGGTTTGATGAATGCTCCCTCAATCCTCCAGTCCTTTGTGAACGAGGTGTTTCGGGACATGCTTGTTCGCGGTGTAGTGGTCTACATCGATGACATCTTGGTGTATTCCGCTACACGCGCCGAGCATGTGTCCCTGGTTCGCAAAGTACTGGCCCGGATGTTGGAAAATGACCTTTATGCTAAGGCAGAAAAGTGTATGTTTTTCCAGCAGTCCGTCTCCTTCCTCGGATACAGCATTTCTACCACAGGTGTGGATATGGAGGGCGACCGCATTGCAGCCGTGCGTAATTGGCAGACTCCAACCATGGTAAAGGAGGTGCAGCGCTTCCTTGGCTTCGCCAACTATTTTCTGAGGTTTATCCAGGGCTTTGGCAAGGTCGCAGCTCCCATTACATCTCTGTTGAAGGGTGGGCCGTCCCGGCTCCACTGGTCTGCTGAGGCTGACAGGGCCTTCAGTAACCTGAGGGAACTGTTCACCTTGGCCCCGGTACTGGCCCACCTCGATCCATCACTACCATTCGTAGTGGAGGTGGATGCGTCCGAGGTTGGGATGGGAGCAGTCCTGTCTCAACGCTCGGGCACGCCACCCAAGCTCCGCCCCTGTGCGTTCTTCTCAAAGAAGCTCAGCCCGGCGGAGCAGAACTACGGCGTAATTCACATAACAGCTTGGTCCTTCGAGCTCGGAATCCAATACCTGCCTCTGTCATTCCAGGTAACTCTGAAAACCGTCGACGGGCGAATGATACATTCGTAAATAGAAAGTCCTGCCCTTTGACATTAAGGGTTAAGACAGGCCAGAGGACACCTGATTAATGACAGAGACGGTGACGGAATCCAAACCTACATTGAATCTCGGCTGCAAGGATAAGGTCAGTAGTCTTTATTCATTACTTGGTGAAATTGATTTGAGAACTTGCTAAAATATTGACTGAGGGTAACGTCATAATTTAAAGTAGCAAATTGATCAATGCGTAGCCATTTTAAGTGAAATGTTGGTGGGTCCGTAACGATTCACGGTAATAGGCCATTTCCAAAAGAAACTAACCGTTGTTGAAATAGAAGGAACTATTAAAAGTACACCTAAGGGAAGGAACCTGTAGTAGATTATAAAACAGTGATGTTAAACAAATAATCAGGGTTAAACAAATACAAAAAGTACACCAGAAGGAATTAAAATAGCATGTGTGAGAAATAGAATATTAGTAAAGTCAAGTCACAAACAACTGTAGATTTTGCCGTAACTCTATCCGTTTCATGAAACTGGAGGCTTACAAACTCCGGGTTACCGATGGTGTTAACCAATAATCATGTAAGGTTGTATACGTGTGAGACCTAATGTTTGCTCAGAAGTCACATCTATGAATAATTCCAGGTGGTTGTATAGAGAAGAGGGAGAACCCATTCCTGTTGTATGAGACTGTCAGGAATTATCAAGATTACATTGTGGGGATAAATTTCTCCGTAGAGTATGAGATAATTCTGGGGGACTGGTCAAGACTACCTATACAGGAAGGGTTGATTCCAGGTGTGGTGTGAAACTCTTTTAAATAACTTGTTATATAAAAAAGGTGGCTAAGGGATTTTAAACAGTACCAGCCATGGGAGGCAAATCCTCACAAGAGGTCCCAGAATTTACTGGGGACGAGAAATACATGGAAATTGGAGACAAACAAATGGCAGGATTTAGTAAATGAAGCAGAGCGATGTAGTGAGAGCAGTGGAAGGGATACCCCACCCTAAGACGGGGGTACACCAGTTCAGAAGAGATATGGAAGGGCTGACCGCCAGCTTTAAGCTGAATACAGGGGAACTAGAGAGGGCGGTCAGACAGATAGTGTTAAAGGACTGGGCAGCAGTGAGGGGAAACTGGGGTCCCGGGGATGGGAAAGAGAGGGCAGAAGAAGGGGCTTATGGAGATAGATTGGCACAACTCTGTGATAATCTGAGAGAATATTATCACAGACATGCCGACTTCTCCAAAGTCCATGAGTGTAAACAGGGAGACAGTGAGACTATTAGTCAATACCTAGGAGAGAAGAGAGGTTACGGTAGCAAAGACAGACAAGAAGGAAACGGTAATAGTGGAGACAGGAGTGAGTGGAAGTGTTACAATTGTGACAAAACGCGACATTTTGCTAGAGAATGTGAGGAACCGTGTAGTTACTGTGCAAGGAAAGGGCACCAGTTAAGAAACTGTAGGCATAAGGGGAAGAGAGGAAAAGGAGGAAAGTATAATCCAGGCAGAGGAGGAAGAGACAGGGGGAGAAAGCCAGAATCAGAGGAAGAAGAGGAGGCATGACAAGGAGACTGAAAAGATTCGGCATGGGTCCTCAGATCCTCAAAAAATTCTACAGCTGCACCATCGAGAGCATCCTGACTGGTTGCATCACCGCCTGGTATGGCAACTGCTTGGCCTCCGACCGCAAGGCACTACAGAGGGTAGTGTGTACAGCCATCCAGGACCTCTATACCAGGCGGTGTCAGAGGAAGGCCCTCAAAATTGTCAAAGACTCCAGCCACCCTAGTCATAGACTGTTCTCTCTGCTACCGCACGGCAAGCGGTACCGGAGTGCCAAGTCTAGGTCCAAAAGACTTCTCAACAGCTTCTACCCCCAAGCCATAAGACTCCTGAACAGCTAATCATGGCTACCCAGACTATTTGCACTGCCCCCCCACCCCATCTTTTTACGCTGCTGCTACTCTGTTAATTATTTATGCATAGTCACTTTAACTCTACCCACATGTACATATTACTTCAACTACCTCAACTAGCCGGTGCCCCCGCACATTGACTCTGCACCGGTACCCCCCTGTATATACAGCCTCCCTACTGTTATTTTATTTTACTTCTGCTCTTTCTTTTCTCAACACTTTTTTTGTTGTTGTTTTATTTTACTTTTTTATTAAAAATAAATGCACTGTTGGTTAAGGGCTGTAAGTAAGCATTTCACTGTAATGTCTGCACCTGTTGTATTCGGCGCATGTGGCCAATACAATTTGATTTGATTTGATTTGATTTGAAGAGTGGGAGGAAGAGAGAAATCAGGAGTCCTCATGACCTGGCTGTTTTGGTTTGTTGTTTTCTAATTGGGGTTAAAAAAAAAAAAACATCACACCTAGTATGATGTTTATAAAGCCTTGTTATTTTGATTTTAGGGGGGTTTCAACAGGTCAAAGGTGATAAGTCTTAAAGGAGCACACACAGTGAATTTTATGGAGTTTTTCTGTTTTGACTGAGTTTAGGGTATATATGATTTCTTATGAGAATAAATGTCATGAGGACTTAATGAACACTTGGGATAAGTAACATTTATGAAATATTTAGAATGATGGTAATGTTTAGTATACTATGAGATGGAACAGTTCGTTGAATGATTTCAATTGCTTCTGAACTCTGTTTTGACTTTCTGGTGTTAATTAATAATCCACACTGGTAATTCTAAAGGCATGAGAGGAGGAGTTTAAGATAGTTTATTTTACCAAGTTGAGGGTAATTTATAATACTGTGAAAAGTGTGAAGATTATAATTTGGTAATAATATATATGATTAAAATAACAGAAGAGAGAGAGCTTTCCCTGAATGAGGGATACCTGTTGCTAGTCAATTGTACTAATCTTGGATTACTTTTACGGGATAGAAGTAAGTTGAGGTATTATCAAATGTTATCATTTAAATAATCATTTTTATTATGCTTTAATAAACAACAAGTTGGTATTTGAAACTAAATTAATGCAATGAGCTGCAGTAATCAGAGGAAGGCACAATCTAATGCGAAACAGCTATTACCTAGATCATTGATTTAGTAATGAGATCAGGAAGATAGGAGAAATAAAGAAGCAAGGGACAGTCTCAAAAATAAATAAGGGATGGCAATTGGATGATAAATTACCAAAATTACCTAAGTGATTGTTTAGGTAGGTGGTAATATTGACACATGGGCAGTGACATGTGTCAAGAGGAGGGATGGATGGTAGAGCAGATTAGACAACACTTTGTTGCATATGGGATTACTAATTATATTTTAAAAAAAACTTTTGTTCAAGATGTGTTATCTGTGCTCAAAAGAATCACCAGGGCAGACAAAGGGCACCTCAGGGTGAGTATCCTCCGGCTAAGTACCCCTTCCAGCAATTGGAAATGGATTTTATAGAGTTATCACGGAGTGAAGGTGTCACGATCGTCTAATGAGGGAGACCAAGGCGCAGCGTTGCGGGTGAACATATTTATATTTAATGACTAGATCACACGATCAAAACAAAGAACGAAACGTAAAGTCCTTCGATACACAAACCAAAAGGAACAAGAAACCACAAAACACAAAGTGCAAGACAAACAGTTAAATATGGCTCCCAATCAGAGACACCCAGCTGACACTCGTTGCCTCTGATTGGGAGTCACTCAGACCAACCTAGAAAATTAAACATAGACTTACACACCCTGGCTCAACATAACATAGTCCCCAGAGCCAGGGCGT
>NC_059192.1:5325157-5382657 GCF_020615455.1 Coregonus clupeaformis
ATTACACGCAACGCAAGCACACTCACACATCCAGGCAGCATTACCCTACCCCTATTCCTCCTTGGTGAAAATAGTCCGGGAAGCAATTTGATTAACTGTTCACCAGTATTATAGCTTATATTCCCTCTATCTCTCCCTAGCTGTCTCCTCTCCTCCCCTCTATCTCTCCATAGCTGTCTCCTCTCCTCCCCACTATCTCTCCCTAGCTGTCTCCTCCCCTCCCCGCTATCTCTCCCTAGCTGTCTCCTCCCCTCTCCTCTATCTCTCCCTAGCTGTCTCCTCCCCTCTCCTCTATCTCTCCCTAGCTGTCTCCTCCCCTCTCCACTATCTCTCCCTAGCTGTCTCCTCTCCTCTCCTCTATCTCTCCCTAGCTGTCCCCTCTCCTCTATCTCTCCCTAGCTGTCTCCTCCCATCTCCTCTATCTCTCCCTAGCTGTCTCCTCCCCTCTCCACTATCTCTCCCTAGCTGTCTCCTCTCCTCTCCTCTATCTCTCCCTAGCTGTCCCCTCTCCTCTATCTCTCCCTAGCTGTCTCCTCCCTTCCCCGCTATCTCTCCCTAGCTGTCTCCTCCCCGCTATCTCTCCCTAGCTGTCTCCTCCCCTCTATCTCTCCCTAGCTGTCTCCTCCCCTCTCCTCTATCTCTCCCTAGCTGTCTCCTCCCCTCTCCTCTATCTCTCCCTAGCTGTCCCCTCTCCTCTATCTCTCCCTAGCTGTCTCCTCTCCTCTCCTCTATCTCTCCCTAGATGTCTCCTCTCCTCTATCTCTCCCTAGCTGTCTCCTCTCCTCTCCTCTATCTCTCCCTAGCTGTCCCCTCTCCTCTATCTCTCCCTAGCTGTCTCCTCCCCTCTCCTCTATCTCTCCCTAGCTGTCTCCTCCCCTCTCCACTATCTCTCCCTAGCTGTCTCCTCTCCTCTCCTCTATCTCTCCCTAGCTGTCCCCTCTCCTCTATCTCTCCCTAGCTGTCTCCTCCCCTCCCCGCTATCTCTCCCTAGCTGTCTCCTCCCCGCTATCTCTCCCTAGCTGTCTCCTCCCCTCTATCTCTCCCTAGCTGTCTCCTCCCCTCTCCTCTATCTCTCCCTAGCTGTCTCCTCCCCTCTCCTCTATCTCTCCCTAGCTGTCCCCTCTCCTCTATCTCTCCCTAGCTGTCTCCTCTCCTCTCCTCTCCTCTATCTCTCCCTAGATGTCTCCTCTCCTCTATCTCTCCCTAGCTGTCTCCTCCCCTCTCCTCTATCTCTCCCTAGCTGTCCCCTCTCCTCTATCTCTCCCTAGCTGTCTCCTCCCCTCCCCGCTATCTCTCCCTAGCTGTCTCCTCCCCGCTATCTCTCCCTAGCTGTCTCTTCCCCTCTATCTCTCCCTAGCTGTCTCCTCCCCTCTCCTCTATCTCTCCCTAGCTGTCTCCTCCCCTCTCCTCTATCTCTCCCTAGCTGTCTCCTCTCCACTATATCTCCCTAGCTGTCTCCTCTCCCCTATCTCTCCCTAGCTGTCTCCTCCCCTCTCCTCTATCTCTCCCTAGCTGTCTCCTCTCCTCTATCTCTCCCTAGCTTTCTCCTCTCCTCTCCTCTATCTCTCCCTAGCTGTCTCCTCTCCTCTCCTCTATCTCTCCCTAGCTGTCTCCTCCCCTCTCCTCTCTCTCTCTCCCTAGCTGTCTCCTCTCCTCTCCTCTATCTCTCCCTAGCTGTCTCCTCTCCTCTATCTCTCCCTAGCTGTCTCCTCTCCTCTCCTCTATCTCTCCCTAGCTGTCTCCTCCCCTCTCCTCTATCTCTCCCTAGCTGTCCCCTCTCCTCTATCTCTCCCTAGCTGTCTCCTCCCCTCTCCTCTATCTCTCCCTAGCTGTCTCCTCTCCTCTCCTCTATCTCTCCCTAGCTGTCTCCTCTCCTCTCCTCTATCTCTCCCTAGCTGTCTCCTCTCCTCTCCTCTATCTCTCCCTAGCTGTCTCCTCTCCTCTCCTCTATCTCTCCCTAGCTGTCTCCTCTCCTCTCCTCTATCTCTCCCTAGCTGTCTCCTCTCCTCTCCTCTATCTCTCCCTAGCTGTCTCCTCCCCTCTCCTCTATCTCTCCCTAGCTGTCCCCTCTCCTCTATCTCTCCCTAGCTGTCTCCTCTCCTCTCCTCTATCTCTCCCTAGCTGTCTCCTCTCCTCTCCTCTATCTCTCCCTAGCTGTCTCCTCCCCTCTCCTCTCTCTCTCCCTAGCTGTCTCCTCTCCTCTCCTCTATCTCTCCCTAGCTGTCCCCTCTCCACTATCTCTCCCTAGCTGTCGCCTCTCCTCTTCTCTATCCCTCCCTAGCTGTCTCCTCTCCTCTTCTCTATCACTCCCTAGCTGTCTCCTCTCCTCTTCTCTATCTCTCCCTAGCTGTCTCCTCTCCTCTTCTCTATATCTCCCTAGCTGTCTCCTCCGCTATATCTCTCCCAAGCTGTCTCAACCCCTCTTCTCTATATCTCCCAAGCTGTCTCCTCCCCTCTCCTCTATCTCTCCCTAAATTCTCCTCCCCGCTATCTCTCCCTAGATGTCCCCTCTCAACTATCTCTCCTTAGCTGTCTACTCCCCTCTCCACTATCTCTCCTTAGCTGTCTACTCCCCTCTCCTCTCCTACATCTCTCCCTAGCTGTCAACTCTTTTCTATCATTCCCTAGCTCTCTCCTCTACTCTATAGCTCCCTAGCTGCCTCCTCCTCTCTCCACTATCTCTCTCTAGCTGTCTCCTCTCCTCTCCTACATCTCTCCCTAGCTGTCAACTCATTTATATCATTCCCTAGCTGTCTCCTCTCCTCTATCTCTCCCTAGCTGTCTCCTCTCCTCTCCTCTATCTCTCCCTAGCTGGCTCCTCCGCTATATCTCTCCCAAGCTGTCTCCTCTCCTCTCCTCTATCTCTCCCAAGCTGTCTCCACCCCTCTCCTCTATCTCTCCCAAGCTGTCTCCTTCCCTCTCCTCTATCTCTCCCTAAATTCTCCTCCCCGCTATCTCTCCCTAGATGTCCCCTCTCAACTATCTCTCCTTAGCTGTCTCCTCCCCTCTCCACTATCTCTCCCTAGCTGTCTCCTCTCCTCTCCCCTATCTCTCCCTAGCTGTCTCCTCTCCTCTATCTCTCCCTAGCTTTCTCCTCCCCTTTCCTCTATCTCCCCCTAGCTGTCTCCTCCCCTCTCCTCTATCTCTCCCTAGCTGTCTCCGCTCCTCTCCTCTATCTCTCCCTAGCTGTCTCCTCCCCTCTCCTCTATCTCTCCCTAGCTGTCTCCTCTCCTCTATCTCTCCCTAGCTGTCTCCTCTCCTCTCCTCTATCTCTCCCAAGCTGTCTCCTCTCCTCTCCTCTATCTCTCCCAAGCTGTCTCCTTCCCTCTCCTCTATCTCTCCCTAAATTCTCCTCCCCGCTATCTCTCCCTAGATGTCCCCTCTCAACTATCTCTCCTTAGCTGTCTCCTCCCCTCTCCTCTATCTCTCCCTAGCTGTCCCCTCCCCTCTCCTCTATCTCTCCCTAGCTGTCTCCTCCCATCTCCTCTCACTCCTTAGCTGTCTCCTCCCATCTCCTCTCTCTCCCTAGCTGTCTCCTCTCCTCTTCTCTATCTCTCCCTAGCTGTCTCCTCTCCTCTTCTCTATCTCTCCCTAGCTGTCTCCTCTCCTCGTCTCTATCTCTCCCTAGCTGTCTCCTCTCCTCTTCTCTATCTCTCCTTAGCTGTCTCCTCTCCTCTTCTCTATCTCTCCCTAGCTGTCTCCTCCGCTATATCTCTCCCAAGCTGTCTCCTCCCCTCTTCTCTATATCTCCCAAGCTGTCTCCTTCCCTCTTCTCTATCTCTCCCTAAATTCTCCTCCCCGCTATCTCTCCCTAGATGTCCCCTCTCCACTATCTCTCCTTAGCTGTCTACTCCCCTCTCCTCTCCTACATCTCTCCCTAGCTGTCAACTCTTTTCTATCATTCCCTAGCTGTCTCCTCTACTCTATCGCTCCCTAGCTGCCTCCTCCCCTCTCCACTATCTCTCCCTAGCTGTCTCCTCTCCTCTCCTACATCTCTCCCTAGCTGTCAACTCTTTTCTATCATTCCCTAGCTGTCTCCTCTACTCTATCGCTCCCTAGCTGCCTCCTTTCCTCTATCTCTCCCTAGCTGTCTCCTCTCCTCCCCTCCCCTCTCTCTCCCTCCCCCTCCTCTCTCTCCTTCACCCTCCTTTATCTCCCCTAGTTGTCTCTCTCTCCCCCCTCCTATATATCTCCATAGCTGTATCCTCCCCTCCCCTCTCTCTCTCCCTAGCTGTCTTCTCCCTCTCCTCTCTCTCCCTCCCCCTCCTCTATCTCCCCCTAGTTGTTTCTCTCTCCATCTCTCCTCTCTCTCCCTAGCTGTTTCCTCCCCTCTATCGCTCCCTGGCTTTCTCCTCCCCTCTCTTTTCTCTCCCTCCCCCTCCTCTATCTCTCCCTAGCTGTCTCCTCTCCTCTATCTCTCCCTAGCTGACTCCTCTCCTCTATCTCTCCCTAGCTGTCTCCTCCCCTCTATCTCTCCCTAGCTGTCTCCTCCCCTCTCCTCTATCTCTCCCTAGCTGTCCCCTCTCCTCTCCTCTATCTCTCCCTAGCTGTCTCCTCCCCTCTCCTCTATCTCTCCCTAGCTGTCCCCTCTCCTCTCCTCTATCTCTCCCTGGCTGTCTCCTCCCCTCTCTTCTCTCTCCCTCCCCTCTCCTCTATCTCTCCCTAGCTGTCCCCTCTCCTCTATCTCTCCCTAGCTGTCGCCTCTCCTCTTCTCTATCTCTCCCTAGCTGTCTCCTCTCCTCTTCTCTATCTCTCCCTAGCTGTCTCCTCTCCTCTTCTCTATCTCTCCCTAGCTGTCTCCTCTCCTCTTCTCTATCTCTCCCTAGCTGTCTCCTCCGCTATATCTCTCCCAAGCTGTCTCCACCCCTCTTCTCTATATCTCCCAAGCTTTCTCCTTCCCTCTCCTCTATCTCTCCCTAAATTCTCCTCCCCGCTATCTCTCCCTAGATGTCCCCTCTCAACTATCTCTCCTTAGCTGTCTACTCCCCTCTCCTACATCTCTCCCTAGCTGTCAACTCTTTTATATCATTCCCTAGCTGTCTCCTCTCCTCTATCTCTCCCTAGCTGTCTCCTCTCCTCTCCTCTATCTCTCCCTAGCTGTCTCCTCCGCTATATCTCTCCCAAGCTGTCTCCTCTCCTCTCCTCTATCTCTCCCAAGCTGTCTCCTTCCCTCTCCTCTCTCTCTCCCTAAATTCTCCTCCCCGCTATCTCTCCCAAGATGTCCCCTCTCAACTATCTCTCCCTAGCTGTCTCCTCCCCTCTCCACTATTTCTCCCTAGCTGTCTCCTCTCCTCTCCCCTATCTCTCCCTAGCTGTCTCCTCTCCTCTATCTCTCCCTAGCTGTCTCCTCCCCTCTCCTCTATCTCCCCCTAGCTGTCTCCTCCCCTCTCCTCTATCTCTCCCTAGCCTTCTCCTCCCCTCTCCTCTATCTCTCCCTAGCTGTCTCCTCTCCTCTCCTCTATCTCTCCCTAGCTGTCTCCTCCCATCTCCTCTCTCTTCCTAGCTGTCTCCTCTCCTCTCCTCTATCTCTCCCTAGCTGTCTCCTCTCCTCTATCTCTCCCTAGCTGTCTCCTCTCCTCTCCTCTATCTCTCCCAAGCTGTCTCCTCTCCTCTCCTCTATCTCTCCCAAGCTGTCTCCTTCCCTCTCCTCTATCTCTCCCTAAATTCTCCTCCCCGCTATCTCTCCCTAGCTGTCTCCTCTCCTCTCCCCTATCTCTCCCTAGCTGTCTCCTCTCCTCTATCTCTCCCTAGCTGTCTCCTCTCCTCTCCTCTATCTCTCCCTAGCTGTCTCCTCTCCTCTATCTCTCCCTAGCTGTCTCCTCTCCTCTCCTCTATCTCTCCCTAGCTGTCTCCTCCACTCTCCTCTATCTCTCCCTAGCTGTCTCCTCTCCTCTCTTCTATCTCTCCCTAGCTGTCTCCTCCCCTCTCCTCTCTCTCTCCCTAGCTGTCTCCTCTCCTCTCCTCTATCTCTCCCTAGCTGTCTCCTCTCCTTTATCTCTCCCTAGCTGTCTCCTCTCCTCTCCTCTATCTCTCCCAAGCTGCCTCCTCTCCTCTCCTCTATCTCTCCCAAGCTGTCTCCTTCCCTCTCCTCTATCTCTCCCTAAATTCTCCTCCCCGCTATCTCTCGCTAGATGTCCCCTCTCAACTATCTCTCCTTAGCTGTCTCCTCCCCTCTCCACTATCTCTCCCTAGCTGTCTCCTCTCCTCTCCTCTCCTCTATCTCTCCCTAGCTGTCTCCTCCCCTCTCCTCTCTCTCTCCCTAGCTGTCTCCTCTCCTCTCCTCTATCTCTCCCTAGCTCTCTCCTCTCCTTTATCTCTCCCTAGCTGTCTCCTCTCCTCTCCTCTATCTCTCCTTAGCTGTCTCCTCCCCTCTCCTTTATCTCTCCCTAGCTGTCTCCTCTCCTCTCCTCTATCTCTCCTTAGCTGTCTCCTCCCCTCTCCTCTATCTATCCCTAGCTGTCTCCTCTCCTCTCCTCTATCTCTCCCTAGCTGTCTCCTCCCCTCTCCTCTATCTCTCCCTAGCTGTCTCCTCTCCTCTCCTCTATCTCTCCCTAGCTGTCTCCTCTCCTCTATCTCTCCCTAGCTGTCTCCTCTCCTCTTCTCTATCTCTCCCTAGCTGTCTCCTCTCCTCTTCTCTATCTCTCCCTAGCTGTCTCCTCTCCTCTTCTCTATCTCTCCCTAGCTGTCTCCTCTCCTCTTCTCTATCTCTCCCTAGCTGTCTCCTCCGCTATATCTCTCCCAAGCTGTCTCCTCCCCTCTTCTCTATATCTCCCAAGCTGTATCCTTCCCTCTCCTCTATCTCTCCCTAAATTCTCCTCCCCGCTATCTCTCCCTAGATGTCCCCTCTCAACTATCTCTCCTTAGCTGTCTACTCCCCTCTCCTACATCTCTCCCTAGCTGTCAACTCTTTTCTATCATTCCCTAGCTGTCTCCTCTACTCTATCACTCCCTAGCTAATTCCTCCCCTCTCCACTATCTCTCCCTAGCTGTCTCCTCTCCTCTCCTACATCTCTCCCTAGCTGTCAACTCTTTTCTATCATTCCCTAGCTGTCTCCTCTACTCTATCGCTCCCTAGCTGCCTCCTTTCCTCTATCTCTCCCTAGCTGTCTCCTCTCCTCCCCTCCCTCTCTCTCCCTCCCCTCCTCTCTCTCCTTCACCCTCCTCTATCTCCCCTAGTTGTCTCTCTCTCCCCCTCCTATATCTCTCCCATAGCTGTATCCCCCCTCTCTCTCTCCCTAGCTGTCTTCTCCCTCTCCTCTCTCTCCCTCCCCCTCCTCTATCTCCCCCTAGTTGTTTCTCTCTCCATCTCTCCTCTCTCTCCCTAGCTGTTTCCTCCCCTCTATCGCTCCCTGGCTGTCTCCTCCCCTCTCTTCTCTCTCCCTCCCCCTCCTCTATCTCTCCCTAGCTGTCTCCTCTCCTCTATCTCTCCCTAGCTGTCTCCTCTCCTCTATCTCTCCCTAGCTGTCTCCTCTCCTCTATCTCTCCCTATCTGTCTCCTCTCCTCTATCTCTCCCTATCTGTCTCCTCTCCTCTCCTTTATCTCTCCCTAGATGTCCCCTCTCCTCTATCTCTCCCTAGCTGTCTCCTCTCCTCTCCTCTATCTCTCCCTAGCTGTCTCCTCCCCTCTCCTCTATCTCTCCCTAGCTGTCTCCTCTCCTCTCCTCTATCTCTCCCTAGCTGTCTCCTCTCCTCTCCTCTATCTCTCCCTGGCTGTCTCCTCTCCTCTTCTCTATCTCTCCCTAGCTGTCTCCTCTCCTCTCCTCTATCTCTCCCTAGCTGTCCCCTCTCCTCTCCTCTATCTCTCCCTAGCTGTCTCCTCCCCTCTCCTCTCTCTCTCCCTAGCTGTCTCCTCTCCTCTCCGCTATCTCTCCCTAGCTGTCTCCTCTTCTCTATCTCTCCCTAGCTGTCTCCTCTCCTCTCCTCTATCTCTCCCTAGCTGTCCCCTCTCCTCTCCTCTATCTCTCCCTAGCTGTCTCCTCCCCTCTCCTCTATCTCTCCCTAGCTGTCTCCTCTCCTCTCCTCTTTCTCTCCCTAGCTGTCTCCTCTCCTCTCCTCTATCTCTCCCTAGCTGTCCCCTCTCCTCTCCTCTATCTCTCCCTAGCTGTCTCCTCTCCTCTCCTCTCTCTCCCTCCCCCTCCTCTATCTCTCCCTAGTTGTCTCTCTCTCTCCCCCTCCTCTGTATCTCTCCCTAGCTGCCTCTCCCCCTCCCTGTCTAATTTCCCCCTGTATAGATAGAGCAGTTGCTGCTCAGGAAGAGAACGAATAGATCAGCTTCACATCCCAACACATTAGTCACCTTTTGCTGCCAGCCCCATCCAACATCCTGACAGACAATGCCCCACGCATTCTGAACATCTGACATACCACCACCACCGCTCCCTACAAAAGGAGGGCTCTCTCTCTCTCTCTCTCTCTCTCTCTCTCTCTCTCTCTCTCTCTCTCTCTCTCTCTCTCTCTCTCTCTCTCAAGAAGAAGAAAGCAGGAGAACAACCGTCACATAGCAGAGCAGGGGGGCATATGAGGCGACACAGGGGACGCCAAAAGCCATGTTTACAGTGACACCTAGCTACAGCGCTCTCTGTTTGTTCTCACATCTGAGACAGTGTACAATAACAACAACACTTCAGAGCATCACGGTAGAAAACGTCAAGTGAGAGCGGTTTTTGTAAGGAGGGAAATTTCTCTCTGCCTCGATTTTTGGGCAATAAGAGAATTATGCACCGTTGAAAGGTGCCTGTGTTTTGAAACAGTCCAAATAGAGTAGTTGGATGTTAAAATGAATATTGATCTGTATGTATTGGTTTCATGTTGATACTTAGGCTTCAATATTTCTAAACATTTGCTGCAGTCTTGAAAATAGGTCTATACTTGTAAATCTCCTTCTAAATATTCCATGAAGTTGTACAGTGACCACCATGTACATCCCCAAAAATATATAGTGATGCTAAGTCACCATTTAAAGTCACTGCTAAAGACATCATAACTGTAAATAAATTAATTGAATTCTCACTCGCTTATAGCTTTCCGTTCCCCAAATTAATATTTTATCCCAGGGTGGCACCCCCCCCCCCCTGGGGAGCGCGTAGTCCTCTTACCAATTTGCACTGACTTCCCTTCTCTAGCGCTGTGAGGAGCCATTTAATATGTGGAGGGAAATAATGAGAGAAGGAGGAGAAGGGATGAGGGAGGAAGGAAGGAGGGTGCGGGGAGGAATGAGGAGGCGGGAGGGGGAGGAGGGAGGAAGTGAGGGAGGAGGGGGGGAATGAGAGGCGGGAGGGAGGGAGTGAGGGAGGAAAGAGGGAGGGAGGAGGGAGGAGGAATGAGGAGGCATGAGGAGGCAGGAGGAGGGAGGAGGAGGGAGGGAGGAGGGAGGGAGGGAGGGAGGAGGGGGGAGGGAGGGAGGGAGGAGGGAGGGAGGGAGGGAGGGGGGAGGGAGGAGGGACGGAGGAGGGAGGGAGGGAGGAAGGGGGGAGGGAGGGAGGGGGGAGGAGGGAGGGAGGAGGGAGGAGGAATGAGGAGGCATGAGGAGGCAGGAGAGAGGGAGGGAGGGAGGGACGGAGGGGGGGGGGAGGGAGGGCGGGAGAAGGAATGAGGATGCAGGAGGAGGGGGAAGGAGGAGGGAGGGGGAGGGAGGAGGGAGGAGGAGGCAGGGGAGAGGGAGGAGGGAGGGAGGGAGGAGGGAGGGAGGGAGGATAAACAATGGGAGATGAAAAGTACTTACATTTACTTATTGACTTCTACAGATTCAGAGGAACAGGATGGGAAATATGGGGATGACAGTTGAACTAAAAAAAAAAAAAAATTGTTTGGCTAATTTCCATTTGATCATTTGTGGTCGAGTTTCAAAGTGAATATGTCTTAGTGGACTACAGGGCGGCAGGTATCCTAGTGGTGAGAGAACCCTAACCGCACCAGACACTGGCCATGACCCCACTCTCCAAGGGTATCTATCTCAGGGGGAGTTGGGAGATGCAAAAACACATGTGTGAAATAGGACAAATATAAGCGCTCATCAAATTATTATTGATAATTTCTAGTGACAGAAAGGCATCATAATAATAGCACATTTATCCTGTCATCATTGAAGCTATATTCCTGCGACAACACTTCTCAGACAGCCATGAATTATTCAGACACGTGAGTGAGTGAACCCCTCGAAAATTACATACATATTCCTGCTGAGATTTAAAATCAAGCCAGGGCTTGAAGATAACATGTGCATTAATTATTTTTTGAAATTCATACATTTTCACCATGTGGGCTTCGTTTGCTATTCTAAGGGGCACCTAACCGGATTTTACACTGGGATGAAGAACCGTGTATTTGTAGAATAAATATAAAAATGAATGCTCATGCCTGCCATGTATGCAAAGCAACCTGAACTACAGTTGAGGAAAGCTGGAAGAAACCCCTAAGGTTACAGCAGCTTTAGCTGTAAGTGCCTAGAATATTACTTAAATAAGTTAGAGTATAAAACATACAGTTGAAGTCGGAAGTTTACATACACTTTAGGTTGGTGTCATTAAAACTCGTTTTTCAACCACTCTATAACTTTCTTGTTAACAAACTATAGTTTTGGCAAGTCGGTTAGGACATCTACTTTGTGCATGACACAAGTAATTTTTCCAACAATTGTTTACAGACAGATTATTTCACTTATAATTCACTGTATCACAATTCCAGTGGGGCAGAAGTTTACATACACTAAGTTGACTGTGCCTTTAAACAGCTTGGAAAATTCCAGAAAATGATTTCATGGCTTTAGAAGCTTCTGATAGGCTAATTGACATAATTTGAGTCAATTGGAGGTGTACCTGTGGATGTATTTCAAGGCCTACCTTCAAACTCAGTGCCTCTTTGCTTGACAGCCAAGACCTAAGAAAAAAAATTGTAGACCTCCACAAGTCTGGTTCATCCTTGGGAGCAATTTCCAAACGCCTGAAGGTACCACGTTCATCTGTACAAACAATAGTACGCAAGTATAAACACCATGGGACCACGCACCCATCATACCGCTCAGGAAGGAGAGGCGTTCTGTCTCCTAGAGATGAACGTACTTTGGTGCGAAAAGTGCAAATCAATCCCAGAACAACAGCAAAGGACCTTCTGAAGTTGCTGGAGGAAACTGGTACAAAAGTATCTATATCCACAGTAAAACGAGTCCTATGTCGATATAACCTGAAAGGCCGCTCAGCAAGGAAGAAGACACTGCTCCAAAACCGCCATAAAAAAGCCAGACTACGGTTTCCAACTGCACATGGGGACAAAGATCGTACTTTTTGGAGAAATGTCCTCTGGTCTGATGAAACAAAAATAGAACTGTTTGCCCTTAAGGACCATCGTTATGTTTGGAGGAAAAAGGGGGGTACCATGCAAGCCGAAGAACACCATCCCAACCGTGAAGCACGGGGGTGGCAGCATTATATTGTGGGGGGCTTTGCTGCAGGAGGGACTGGTGCACTTCACAAAATAGATGGCATCATGAGGAAGGAAAATTATGTAAATATATTGAAGCAACATCTCAAGACATCAGTCAGGAAGTTAAAGCTTGGTCGCAAATGGGTCTTCCAAATTGACAATGACCCCAAGCATACTTCCAAAGTTGTGGCAAAATAGCTTAAGGACAACAAATTCAAGGTATTGGAGTAGCCATAACAAAGCCCTGACCTCAATCCTATAGAAAATGTGTGGGCAGAACTGAAAAAGCGTGTGCGTGCAAGGAGGCCTACAAACCTGACTCAGTTACACCAGCTCTGTCAGGAGGAATGGGTCAAAATTCACCCAACTTATTGTGGGAAACTTGTGGAAGGCTACCCAAAATGTTTGACTCAAGTTAAACAATTTAAAGGCAATGCTACAAAATACTAATTGAGTGTACGTAAACTTCTGACCCACTGGGAATGTATTGAAATAAATAAAAGCTGAAATAAATCATTCTCTCTTCTATTATTCTGACATTTCACATTCTTAAAATAAAGTGGTGATCCTAACTGACCTAAGACAGGGAATGTTTACTAGGATTAAATGTCAGGAATTGTGAAAAACTGAGTTTAAATGTATTTGGCTAAGGTTTATGTAAACTTTTAACATCATGTGTAAAGTAACCAGCATCAGTGTTAGCTTAGCATATAGCCATTGTGACGTCACGAGAGGCTATACAGCTTTCAGCGGGATTGCTCAAGTAGTGCAAGGAGACAAGGTTCAAACAAAACAAGGATTTTATTATAGGTCTTGGGAAATTAACGAAAATATAACAAAATTCTGTTCTCTTGTGGCTCTTTAAGGGTTAACAGTTCAGGGATGTCTCTTCCACATCCAAAATCATAATTCTCACTCGCTCAGATAACTTTTCCCCAGCCTTACTGTAGTCCACGTTGCAGCTAGTGGCCAACCCAGCAAAAAGTCCTTCCAAATGTCTCTCACGTATTTCCACAGGTGCATATATCCAAAGGTGAGTATTTCCCAAAGGTAAGTATCTCCAAATCCTTATATTCCTCATGGAAGTGGACGTGCAGCACTCTTGTCCTCCAGAGAGCCCAGGTTGGAGACTGTGTCTCTTCCCTTCCCAAACCTTCAGCTCATCAGCTCCTCATTTGTTTCAGCTGCGTGGGAAGATTGGCCATAGAGGGGTGGAGTTCCCGACCATACCAGCAGATGGAGCCATAGCTGTCTGGGTTTGCAGCCACCTCAGGGGATGTAACGTCCCTCCAGGACACAGCCTCTCGTGACATCACACATCCCCCTCCTTGGGACCGACGTCCTCGTCGGGGTAAAGGCAGCGAAGAAGGCATCACGCCGGGAGAGGGCGTCCGCATTGCCGTGGTGCTTGCCAGCCTGCTCTCTCTTCAACTCCTCCACCTCTAGGACCAGGGACTCAGCCTCCTGTTGTCTCTCCTTGAGTTTCTTACTGAACGCATCAGCCTTGGTTTTAGCAGAGTTTAGCTTCTGTTGAGCAGCTTTCAGTTCCTTCTCTCTCTCTGCCTCCGCATTCTTCATCTTGTTCTCCAACACCTTGTACTTCTCCTCTGCCTTCTTCTGGACCTCCTTACTACTGCGCAGGGTCTCCCTCACACTCCTTGATGGTCCTGCGCAGCCTCTCCCAGCTCCTCCTGTTGCTTAGGGAAGGAGCTCTGTTGGAGTTTAGCCTGGAGGATATCTAACTCTTCTGTCTTCATGTCTAACTGTTGCTTTAACAAACGATACCTCTCAGCGGTCCCCTTCAGACCAGACAGTTCTTTGTCCAGATTCTGTAGCTCCGTCTCTGTGTCGGTCTGGGCACCTGCCATCCCTATCAGAACCCGGGGCGGGAGTGAGTAACTCGGAGGATTGCACCGGAGCCTTCCCAGGATGAGTCTTGCCTCTCCGTTTCCGAGGTACTCGGGTTATCCTCTCCTGAGACTCTCTCCAGAGTGGGTAAAAGGCTGGGCAGTCTCGTCCAATTAGGACAGGGACGGGGAGGGAATCAACCACCCCCGCCGTCGTGTGTATGGTTCCCCGTGTGCTGGTCATTGTAAGTTCAGTAATGGGGTATTCTCTGGTGTCCCCATGGACACAGGAAACTGGGAGGACTTTCCCCGGGTCAGACACGTTGGGCCCACCAAATCCTTACGCACCAGGGTGGCCCGGCTACCAGAATCCAGTAAGGCCTCCACATCATGGTGATTCACAGTTACCGGGCAGGTGGGGGGGTCGATCTGGGCCGCCATCTACGACTCCCAAGAGCGAGGCAAACGGTGTGTGGGTGCTGAGCTGGAGGACTCGCAGTGGGCATAGGTTCATCGGCTGGTTTCCCACACTGCCAGGAGATATGTCCCATCTCCCCCACACCGGTAACACTGTCGAGTTTCCCCCCTCCTGGTGTACTCTTCTTGGACCCGCCTGGTTTCTGGCTCCCCTGGAGCCGGGATAAGTCCTGACGTGGCTGGGTTCGAGACCTTGGGGTCCTTTGGACGGGTTCTTCCCATTTGTGGTGGGGCCGCACTCCTGGGGTCTTTTCGGGAAGCATTCAGCATCTCCGCTGTGGCCTGGTACTTTTCCACAGCTTCCACGGTCAGATCAGCCGTGGTCAAGGCCTGTTGACTGATGAACCGTTTTGCCTCATAAGGCAGGGCGCGTAGGTAACGATCCACCACAACGGCCTCCACCACCGCCGCTGCTGTATTCCTCTGCGGATCCAGCCATTTCCCTTTGCGATTCGGACAAGTTCATGCATCTGCGCCCGAGGAGGTTGGTCTGGTTGGAAGGTCCAGCTGTGAAAGCGCTGGGCCATACCAAACTTTGTGAGTCCATATCTGCTGAGGATCTCAGACTTCAGGGCATCATAGTCAGTAACCTGGTCAGGGCCCAGGTCCTGGACAGCATTCAGCGATTCCCGGTTAGAAAGGGGGCTAACAGACCAACCCACTGTTGCTTGGGCCAGGCTTCCCTAGTGGCCGTGGCCTCAAATGCATGCAGGTATGCCTCAATGTCATCGGTAGCTCCCATCTTAGATATAAAGTCACTTGCCTTTATTGGGCGGGTATTTTGGACAACCCTCTGTCTCTGCAACTGCAATTCCTCTGCCTTCAGAAGGTTGGCTTTCTTTTGCTCCTCCAAGAGAGCCACGTTTGCTTGCATCTGGGCTTGCTGGCCAGCAACAAGGGCTTTCAATATGTCCTCCATTTCAGTCGGCGGGGAGCCTACGGCCAACTTGGAAAACTGGGTGATCAAACCTTCGGTATCCTCCTCTGACATGCACTATTAACGCTTGAGCGTGTCCGCATCCTCCACCATCTGTGACGTCACGAGAGGCTATACAGCTTTCAGCGGGATTGCTCAAGTAGTGCAAGGAGACAAGGTTCAAACAAAACAAGGATTTTATTATAGGTCTTGGGAAATTAACGAAAATATAACAAAATTCTGTTCTCTTGTGGCTCTTTAAGGGTTAACAGTTCAGGGATGTCTCTTCCACATCCAAAATCATAATTCTCACTCGCTCAGATAACTTTTCCCCAGCCTTACTGTAGTCCACGTTGCAGCTAGTGGCCAACCCAGCAAAAAGTCCTTCCAAATGTCTCTCACGTATTTCCACAGGTGCATATATCCAAAGGTGAGTATTTCCCAAAGGTAAGTATCTCCAAATCCTTATATTCCTCATGGAAGTGGACGTGCAGCACTCTTGTCCTCCAGAGAGCCCAGGTTGGAGACTGTGTCTCTTCCCTTCCCAAACCTTCAGCTCATCAGCTCCTCATTTGTTTCAGCTGCGTGGGAAGATTGGCCATAGAGGGGTGGAGTTCCCGACCATACCAGCAGATGGAGCCATAGCTGTCTGGGTTTGCAGCCACCTCAGGGGGATGTAACGTCCCTCCAGGACACAGCCTCTCGTGACATCACACCATGTAAAATAACCAGCGTCAGTGATAGCTTAGCATATAGCCATGTAAAGTAACCAGCGTCAGTGATAGCTTAGCATATAGCCATGTAAAGTAACCAGCGTCAGTGATAGCTTAGCATATAGCCATGTAAAGTAACCAGCGTCAGTGATAGCTTAGCATATAGCCGTGTAAAGTAACCAGCGTCAGTGTTAGCTTAGCATATAGCCGTGTAAAGTAACCAGCGTCAGTGTTAGCTTAGCAAATAGCCATGTAAAGTAACCAGCATCAGTGTTAGCTTAGCATATAGCCATATAAAGTAACCAGCATCAGTGTTAGCTTAGCATATAGCCATGTAAAGTAACCAGCGTCAGTGTTAGCTTAGCATATAGCGTTGCCTACCTCAGCTTGGGCATTTCACTGTAATGTCTGCACCTGTTGTATTCGGCGCATGTGACCAATAACATTTGATTTGATTTGATTTGATTTGAACCAGGGAACCAGGGTCCTTTACCTCTCCTCTGACACCATTGGTGACATTTCAAGGCAGCTGTGTGAGTTTATGGCACATCTCTCTCTCTCTCTTTCACACGCGCACACACACACACACACACACACACACACACACACACACACACACACACACACACACACACACACACACACACACACGCACACACACACACACACACACAGACACACACAGGAGGGAGGGACGGTTGAATATCCATTTAATCAGGTCCTTCCCAGCAGGGCTCGGGGATAGAAGTGACAGCGTCTCACACACACACACACACACACACACACACACACTGCATTAGTAATTCAATTGCTGTCACTTCCCATAGCTGCTTACCTTGCAAACAAATCCCGCTAATGGTACCTGCCTGCTGGGGTGCATTAGGGCTCTGTAGACGAATCCTCATGGTACTTTTAGACGCAACACAACATGGAATAGACCAGACAAAATGACCTAATTATCCCAGGACAAGAACTACACCGGAGAGAAGGAGCATCTGTCTTATTGTCAATGTGGGAAGGGATGTTGTTTTTGTCTTTCTTGTTAGAGCAATTCAATGTTTTATTGAATCGCAAACCACTCTGTGACTGCATGGGAGTGGTGAAATGCCACATTTGATAATGTGGATGGTGGTCATAAACTTTCCACCTCCATGAGGAAAATAATTATTCTATGGGGTTGAGGAAAGGAGAGTAAGGGGGGAGGAAATGACACCATCCCGGGATGGGCTGCTAACCACTCTGTGACTGCATGGGAGTGGTGAAATGCCACATTGTCCAATTCAATCACCCAGGTTTCCATATTTCTTCTGACTTGCCCCTCTTTCTTCACCTGGCAAAAGCCTTCCATATTGGTCATCCATGAATGAAATGAGGCGCTCTGTGTTGTATGTATGGCCCAATTAGTGGTTTATGTAACAGCAATCCTTCAGATTATATGGCGACACACATTGTGATGTTGGCACCCCTTCCGGCCCGGGACATTCAATGTTGCTCTTTTCCCAATCACATTCCTTCCACGTCGGCGTGCTTTGGCCATGTTAAAACCAGCCTCATCCACAAAGACGAACATGTGGGGTGTTGGCTTCAAGCTCCATGACACTCTAAAATATTGTAAATCCAACATAACAGTTATTTTATAACAGTAGTTTACATAACAGTATGCTGTAACTGAAATCACTGCTGAGTGTGCAGTGCTCTGGTGGGTTTTGTTTACAGTAAAAACAGCACTATATTACAGGATATAGACATCTTACCTGGACATATTGGTACCAGGGTTCCTTGACACGGTCAGAGTTCCTCTCACAGGGAACAGTGTACACCCGCTTCATGGTGATATGATGCTTTGTCAAGACTCTAGCAATGGTTGTCGTGCTTACACTTTCCAACATTTTGAAATGTATTATTGTCTGCCAACACTCTCTCTTGAGTTTTATGGCATTGTTGCTAATGGCCATGTCAACAATTACAGCTTCCTGCTGAGCAGAGAAAATCCTACCTCTCCCCCCTCCATTTGGTTACCGTTGGGTCCTAAAACAGAAATAAAATTACACACAAGTGGTTCGGAGAGCTTTTGCTCGATTTACTACTCTACAGTAATATTCAGTACAGTTTGATGCCCACGCAGAATGCATATCTTACCTGTTAGTTTGCCGGAAGGTTCTTATAATAGATGACACAGTTGAGCGTTGCAAATTCGGCTGCACTCTGAGACCAGCATCTCTCATTGATACACCATGATTGACAACATGATCAATGATTGTAGCCCTAATCATATCTGACACTACAACTCTGGGTCTTCCCCTCAGTCGTCTCCCACCACAATTACGTAATCCTCTGATTACGTAAACTGTTCCACCTCTGTAAGCCACAACACGATCTCTGGCTGGGTCCATGTTTATGTAAAATATATTCCAAAGATGTCCCCTTTTGTAGAGATGGTAATGACATAAAAATGGAAAACACCTGGGTAGGTCTTCAGTTACGTAATGTAGAATGTATTTATTTTTTATTTCACCTTTAACCAGGTAAGCCAGTTGAAAACAAGTTCTCATTTACAACTGCGACCTGGTCAAAATAAAGCAAAGCAGTGCGATAAAAACAACAACAACACAGAGTTTAAAATCAGCTGTGAATAATTAAGAGTTATTATTATTATTTTATTTTTTATTTTATAATTTATATTTTGCTTTTACTGTAGCAATGTAAAAAATTGCAGTCTAATTCAATTTTCAGTAGCTTTTGAACTTGAGTTTAACAGTTTTGATAAGGGTATCTTAAAATTTGCAAAATGGTCTGTAGATACATAGAGTTTTGTTGGTAAATGTGTTTTTGTGAGACAAGTATTTATGTAATTTGAAAGATGTTGTCATTGAATGCGTTTTGTGTCAAAGCAATGACACATGATCCACAGGTATCCACAGAGTGTTGTTGTGATAACTGTACTTAGAGTTTTGCACATGTATCCGCAGTATTGAACAATGCTTGTTAGCAATCGAAAAAAAACTGTAATACAATTTCAAGGTGGTGAATGGAAAATCTCTTAGAATTTCTGACATGGTTTATCTGAGTAGAAATTCATTAACATATCGTTGTAATCAACAAATTAGTAACTGACTAAAACGGATTAAATCTGAAACGTTAATGGATTCCTATAATGAAAAACCCATTCTTGTTTGTGATCAACATTAACACAACGTGTCGGATTAAAACCAACACTTAGAAAGGCCAAAGCCTAAAAGACTGACTTCATTACCTCCACAAAGCCTCAGATGAAATACTTCATTACCTCCACAAAGCCTCAGATGAAATACTTCATTACCTCCACAAAGCCTCAGATGAAATACTTCATTACCTCCACAAAGCCTCAGATGAAATACTTCATTACCTCCACAAAGCCTCAGATGAAATACTTCATTACCTCCACAAAGCCTCAGATGAAATACTTCATTACCTCCACAAAGCCTCAGATGAAATACTTCATTACCTCCACAAAGCCTCAGATGAAATACTTCATTACCTCCACAAAGCCTCAGATGAAATACTTCATTACCTCCACAAAGCCTCAGATAATATATTTCATTACCTCCACAAAGCCTCAGATAAAAGATTGACTTCATTACCTCCACAAAGCCTCAGATAAAAGATTGACTTCATTACCTCCACAAAGCCTCAGATAAAAGATTGACTTCATTACCTCCACAAAGCCTCAGATAAAAGACTGACTTCATTACCTCCACTCATGCAGTTGAATTTCTTTGACATAATCCCTCTCTCACTTCTCAAGAGGTTTATAAAGGGCCAGTTGGCGACTAATTTCAATATCCTATCCTCCACATTTTTAAATTTGTTTTATTTCACCTTTATTTAACCAGGTAAGCCAGTTGAGAACAAGTTCTCATTTACAACTGCGACCTGGCCAAGATAAAGCAAAGCAGTGCGATAAAAACAACAACAACACAGAGTTACATATGGAATAAACAAAACGTACAGTCAATAACACAATAGAAAATCTATATACAGTGTGTGCAAATGTAGTAAGTTATGGAGGTAAGGCAATAAATACGCCATAGTGCAAAATAATTACAATTATAATTTAGTATTAACACTGGAGTGATAAATGTGCAGAAGATGATGTGCAAATAGAGATACTGGGGTGCAAATGAGCAAAAAAAATAACAATGTAAATAACAATATAGGGATGAGGTAGTTGGGTGGGCTAATTACAGATGGGCTGTGTACAGGTGCAGTGATCGGTAAGCTGCTCTGACAACTGATGCTTAAAGTTAGTGAGGGAGATAAGAGTCTCCAGCTTCAGAGATTTTTGCAGTTCGTTCCAGTCATTTGCACCAAAGGAGGTGTTGGCTTTGGGGATGACCAGTGAGATATACCTGCTGGAACGCATACTACGGGTGGGTGTTGCTATGGTGACCAATGAGCTAAGATAAGGCAGGGATTTGCCTAGCAGTGATTTATAGATGGCCTGGAGCCAGTGGGTTTGGCAACAAATATGTAGTGAGGGCCAGCCAACGAGAGCGTACAGGTCACAATGGTGGGTAGTATATGGGGCTTTGGAGACAAAACGGATGGCACTGTGATAGACTACATCCAATTTGCTGAGTAGAGTGTTGGAAGCTATTTTGTAAATGACATCGCCGAAGTCAAGGATCGGTAGGATAGTCAGTTTTACGAGGGCATGTTTAGCAGCATGAGTGAAGGAGGCTTTGTTGCGAAATAGGAAGCCGATTCTAGATTTAACTTTGGATTGGAGATGCTTAATGTGAGTCTGGAAGGAGAGTTTACAGTCTAACCAGACACCTAGGTATTTGTAGTTGTCCACATATTCTAAGTCAGAGCCGCCAAGAGTAGTGATTCTAGTCGGGCAGGTGGGTGCAAGCAGCGTTTATTTATATAGCACAATTCACACATCGAAGCAATTCAATGTGCTTTACAAAGATGTTTATCAAAAATAATGAAAACATCATAATAATAAAAAAATAAAAAATAAAACATACAAAGATTAAAAATTACAAATGGGATAAAAACATAGGAAGCTCTAAGGCTAAACAGTGTGGTTCAGTTTAAGTGCTCAGTCATAGGCAAGTGAAAAGAGAAGTGTTTTTAACCTGGATTTAAAAATGGATACGTTTGGGGCACATCTAAGATCTTCTGATAGTTTATTCTAGTTGCATACAGCATCAGTGCTAAACGCAGCTTCTCCATGTTTAGTTTGGGCTCTGGGCTCTACTAGTTGACCTGTGTTCATGGATCTAAGAGCCCTGCTCGGTTTATATTCTTCAATCATATCAGACATGTACTCGGGTCCTAAACCATTCAAAGATTTATAAACTAAAAGCACCACTTTGAAACCAATTCTGTAACTGACTGGAAGCCAATGTAAAGATGTAAGAACCGGAGTGATGTGCTCCGTTCTCTTGGTCCTGGTTAACGTCCGGAGTGATGTGCTCCGTTCTCTTGGTCCTGGTTAACGTCCGGAGTGATGTGCTCCGTGTTCTCTTGGTCCTGGTTAACATTCTAGCCGCTGCATTCTGAATGAGCATGCATTTAGTTTTACTAGCGTTTAAGAGCAGTTGGAGGCCACTGAAGGAGTGTTGTATGGCATTGAAGCTCGTTTGGAGGTTTGTTAACACAGTGTCCAATGAAGGGCCAGATGTATACAAAATGGTGTCGTCTGCGTAGAGGTGAATCTGAGAGTCACCAGCAGCAAGAGCGACATCATTGATATACACAGAGAATAGAGTCGGACCGAGAATTGAACCCTGTGGCACCCCCATAGAGACTGCCAGAGGTCCAGACAACAGGCCCTCCGATTTGACACATTGAACTCTATCTGAGAAGTAGTTGGTGAACCAGGCGAGGCAGTCATTTGAGAAACCAAGGCTATTTGGTTTGCCAATAAGATTGCGGTGATTGACAGAGTCAAAAGCCTTGGCCAGGTAAATGAAGACGGCTGCACAGTACTGTCTATTATCGATCGCGGTTATAATATCGTTTAGGACCTTGAGCGTGGCTGAGGTGCACCCATGACCAGCTCGGGAACCAGATTGCATAGCGGAGAAGGTACGGTGGGATTCTAAATGGTCGGTGATCTGTTTGTTAACTTGGCTTTCAAATACTTTCGAAAGGCAGGGCAGGATGGATATAGGTCTGTAACAGTTTGGATCTAGAGTGTCACCCGCTTTAAAGAGGGGGATGACCGCGGCAGCTTTCCAATCTCTGGGGATCTCAGACGATGCGAAAGAGAGGTTGAACAGGCTGGTGATAGGGGTTGCAACAATTTCGGCAGCTAATTTTAGAAAGAAAGGGTCCAGATTGTCTAGCCCAGCTGATTTGTAGGGGTCCAGATTTTGCAGCTCTTTCAGAACATCAGCTATCTGAATTTGGGTGAAGGAGAAGCAGGGGGGCATGGGCAAGTTGCAGCGGAGGGTGCAGAGCTGGTGGCCAGGGTAGGAGTAGCCAGGTGGAAAGCATGGCCAGCCGTAGCAAAATGCTTGTTGAAATTTTCGATTATCGTAGATTTATTGGTAATGATAGTGTTTCCTAGCCTCAGTGCAGTGGGCAGCTGGGAGGAGGTGCTCTTATTCTCCATGGTATTTACAGTGTCCCAAAACTTTTTGGAGTTAGTGCTACAGCATTCACATTTCTGTTTGGAAAAGTTAGCCTTTGCTTTCCTAACTGATTGTGTATATTGGTTCCTGACTTCCCTGAAAAGTTGCATATCGCGGGGGCTGTTTGATGCTAATGCCGTACGCCACAGGATGTTTTTACGCTGGTCAAGGGCAGTGAAGTCTGGGGTGAACCAGGGGCTATATCTGTTCTTAGTTCTGATGCTTATTTAAGATGGAGAGGAAAGCACTTTTTAAAGAACAACCAGGCATCCTCTACTGACAGAATGAGGTCAATATCCATCCAGGATACCCGGGCCAGGTCAATTAGAAAGGCCTGCTCGCTGAAGTGTTTTAGGGAGCGTTTGACAGTGATGAGGGGTGTTTGTTTGACCGCAGATCCATTACGGATGCAGGCAATGAGGCAGTGATCGCTGAGATCCTGGTTGAAGACAGCGGAGGTGTACTTAGAGGGTAAATTAGTCAGGATGATATCTATGAGGGTGCCCATGTTTACGGATTTAGGGTTGTACCTGGTAGGTTCCTTGATAATTTGTGTGAGATTGAGGGCATCTAGTTTAGATTGTCATGACATGGGAGATAGGCATAAAGCAGTTACAGGTGTTATTCGAGAGAGCTAAGACAACAGCTGGTAATGGCGACGAAAGCTTGAGCTGAAGCTAAGCAGATCAACAGAATGGGGTACGGTATAAAGGAACAGTCCAGCAGGCATCTGCTGTGTAGCTGAGTGATCATAAGGTCCAGTGAACAGCAATAAGTAAGTCCTGGAGCAGTTCAGTGGTCAATTGGTGCTACGCTACAGGCGAGCTGGAGGCACGGCTGTTGATCGCATGTGCTAGCGGGCCGGGGCTAGCAGATGGATCTTCGTGGTCGTCGCAACGGGAAGCCTGTTGAAACCACATCAGACGATTACGTCGGCAGACCAGTCGTGATGGATCGGCGGGGCGCCGTGTCAACACTAGGATATCCCGTCCGGTTGACAGAGAGGTAGATAGCCGGGAGATGGGCCTGGCTAGAGGCTAGCTCAAGGCTAACTGGGGTTAGCTTCAGGACAGTGGTGATTAGTGGTGATTAGCCAACAACGACAACAGCCATTCGGTTGCAGCTAGCTAGTTGTGAGGATCCGCTGTTAAGGTCCAGTGATTCAGTGATCCGGCAGAAAATCCGATATACTCTGGCTCGATAGCACGATGTGCAGACTGTGCAGACTGGCCGATAATTGTCCAGGCTAGAGCTGGCTGGCTAATAGCAAGTAGCAAGTTAGCTGGCTAGTTTCAGCCAGAGGTTCTGGATAAAAATGTATGAAAAAATAATAGAATCCGTTCCACATTGGGTGAGGCGGGTTGCAGGAAAGTATATTTAGTTAAAGGATGGAAAGTGAGATTGAGAAATATATACAAAAAAATAAAAAAGGCTATTTACATGAGGACACTACAGAAAACACAACCGCACTGCTACGCCATCTTGGATCAATTAGAATTACTTGAAAATAGATTAATTGAAAAGGGAATTTTCTAGTAAAACTCACTAATGGAAAAGTGTAACATGTTATGCTATTATCATTTCAATCTGTGTCTGTGTGTTAACAATCACATAACAGGCCAACGCCTGCTCTGACCATATTGGTGAAATAGCGCCACCTGTTGTTAACATGTGGCCATGGATGAATTGAAAGACCTACAGCAGACGTTCAGCTCTAGAATAAGTAAGAATTTGTTGTCTTGTCCAAGATGCCCATAGCTAAAATACCAACATTGTACATGGCCGTGAGTTAATGCATCTCTGAATGTAGTGTAATCTTGTATTACTCCAATGAAGTTCATCAGGTCAAGGAACCGTAATGTATTTAATCTCTACACTCAGTCATCTAATAACGTGATTAATGCAACTCTCTTTCTCTCTCTCTATAACACACACACACACACACACTCATAAATTCATGCATGCGCACGCACACATGAATGCACACTGAGCACACACACACATATTGTATCAGAATCAGAACACCCACAGTTTTAAATGTAACACTTTTCAAATAGAATTATATAATCCACCGAAATAGTGTTAAACTAACACACCTGGAGTGTTGGTCCGTAGCACCAAGGGTGTTGAAAATTCAGACTTTAATTAACACTTTATTAGAGTTTACTTCTGTTACACTGTCTCAGTGTTAGGGAATAACACATGGAGTTTACTTCTGTTACACTGTCTCAGTGTTAGGGAATAACACATGTACAGTGCCTTTCAAAAGTGTTCATCACCTTGGCATTTTTCCAAATTTTTTTTTGCATTACAACCTGTAATTTAAATTGATGTCTTTATTTGGATGTCATGTAATGGACATACACAAAATAGTCGAAATTGGTGAAGTGAAATGAAAAAAAAAAACGTAAAAAAAAAAAAATGTATGACGGAAAAGTGGTGCGTGCGTATGTTTTCACCCCCTTTGCTATGAATCCCCTAAATAAGATCTGGAGCAACCAATTACCTTCAGAAGTCACATAATTAGTTAAATTAAGTCCACCTGTGTGCAATCTAAGTGTCACATGATCTGTCACATGATCTCAGTATATATACACCTGTTC
Organism: Coregonus clupeaformis; assembly: GCF_020615455.1. Taxonomy (NCBI): domain Eukaryota; kingdom Metazoa; phylum Chordata; class Actinopteri; order Salmoniformes; family Salmonidae; genus Coregonus; species Coregonus clupeaformis. The sequence continues at coordinate 5,349,758 of NC_059192.1, forward strand.
TGAAAGGCCCAGAGTCTGCAACACCTGTCACGACTTCTTCCGAAGCTGCCTCCCCTCCTTGTTCGGGCAGGCTTCGGAGTTCGTCGTCACCGGCCTCCTAGCCACTGCCGCTCCATTTCTCATCATTCCATTTGTCTTGTCTTGTCAATTACACACACCTGGTTCATATTCCCCTCATTAGTACGTGTATAAGTGTTCCCTCTGCCCCCTTGTCCTTGTGGGTGATTGTTTCATGTGAGATGAGTGTAGTTTGGTGGAGCTACCTGTACTTTGTATTGCCAGGGTATATTTTCCCTGTGTGCCTGTATTTGTTCCAGTGCGCCTGTTTGTCACACTGGACTGTTGATGCTAACCAGCGTAACCGTGTACTACGGAATAAACTCTGTATACTGTGATTTACCCTCCTGCGCCTGACTCCTTCAAATCACACTCTCACAACACCACTAAGCAAGGGGCACCACCAAGCAAGCGACACCTTGAAGACCAAGGAGCTTTCCAAACAGGTCAGGGACAAAGTTGTGGAGAAGTACAGATCCGGATTGGGTTATAAAAAAATATCTGAAACTTTGAACATACCAAGGAGCACCATTAAATCCATTATTAAAAAATTGAAAGAATATGGCACCACAATAAACCTACTAGGAGAGGGCCACCCACCAAAACTCACGGACCAGGCAAGGAGGGCATTAATCAGAGAGGTAACAAAGAGACCAAAGATAACCTTGACGGAGCTGCAAAGCTCCCAGCAGAGATTGGCGTATCTGTCCATAGGACCACTTTAAGCCGTACACTCCACAGAGCTGGGCTTTACGGAAGAGTGGCCGGAAAACAGCCATTGCTTGAAGAAAAAAATAAGCAAACACGTTTGGTGTTCGCCAAAAGGCATGTGGGAGACTCCCCAAACATGTGGAAGAAGGTACTCTGGTCAGATTAGACTAAAATGTAGCTTTTTGGCCATCAAGGAAAACGCAATGTCTGGCACAAAACCAACACCTCTCATCACCCCGAGAACACCATCCCCACAGTGAAGCATGGTGGTGGCAGCTTCATGGTGTAGGGATGTTTTTCATTGGCAGGGACTGGGAAACTGGTCAGAATTGAAGGAATGATGGATGGCGCTAAATACTGGGAAATTCTTGAGGGAAACCTCTTTCAGTATTCCAGAGATTTGAGACTGGGACGGAGGTTCACCTTCCAGCAGGACAACGACCCTAAGCATACTGCTAAAGCAACACTCAAGTGGTTTAAGGGGAAACATTTAAATGTCTTGGAATGGCCTAGTCAAAGCCCAGACCTCAATCCAATTGAGAGTCTGTGGTATGACTTAAATATTGCTGTACACCAGCAGAACCCATCCAACTTGAAGGAGCTGGAGCAGTTTTGCCTTGAAGAATGGGCAAAAATCTCAGTGGCTAGATGTGCCAAGCTTATAGAGACATACCCCAAGAGACTTGCAGCTGTAATTGCTGCAAAAGGTGGCTCTACAAAGTATTGACTTTGGGAGGGTGAATAGTTATGCACGCTCAAGTTTTCTGTTTTTTTGTCTTATTTCTTGTTTGTTTCACAAAAAATAAATATTTTGCATCTTCAAAGTTGTAGGCATGTTGTGTAAATCAAATGATACAAACTCCCAAAAAATCAATTTTAATTCCAGGTTGTAAAGGCAACAAAATAAGAAAAATGCCAAGGGGGGTGAATACTTTTGCAAGCCTCTGTAGTGTTACAGCTGTTACACTGTCTCAGTGTTAGGGAATAACACATGTTAACACTGTAGGTGGTAAAGCCTTATTTGCATATTTCCCAGCATGCCTTTCAAGTAAATATGAGATGCCCACCCATGACTATGGCCTTTTCTCAATTAAATTTGCTCACCTCCTGCGTCCTCTCTCCTCTGTCCTCTTTCGCCTCCTTTTGAAAAAGGTCATAGTTAATCGAGGAGAGTGAACATGGATGGAAATGCTCTGTCTCCAATCGCTCGTCATTAGGCACATTTTGTTTACAGGGTTGGATCCCAAAATAAATTATGTTTATTTGGTTGGATCCCAAAATAAATTACGTTTACAGGGATGGATCCCAAAATGAATGATGTTTACAGGGTTGGATCCCAAAATGAATGATGTTTACAGGGTTGGATCCCAAAATAAATTATGTTTACAGGGATGGATCCCAAAATGAATTATGTCTACAGGGGTGGATTTACAAATAAATGATGTTTACAGGCCTGGATCCCAAAATAAATTATGTTTACAGGGCTGGATCCCAAAATAAATGATGTTTACAGGGTTGGATTTCCAAATAAATGATGTTCACAGGGGTGGATCCCAAAATAAATAATGTTTACAGGGCTGGATCCCAAAATAAATGATGTTTACAGGAGTGGATCCCAAAATAAATGATGTTTACAGGGTTGGATTTCCAAATAAATGATGTTTACAGGGCTGGATCCCAAAATAAATGATGTTCACAGGGGTGGGTCCCAAAATAAATTATGTTTACAGGGCTGGATCCCAAAATAAATGATGTTTACAGGGCTGGATCCCAAAATAAATTATGTTCACAGGGGTGGGTCCCAAAATAAATGATGTTTACAGGGCTGGATCCCAAAATAAATTATGTTCACAGGGGTGGGTCCCAAAATAAATGATGTTTACAGGGCTGGATCCCAAAATAAATGAAGTTTACAGGGCTGGATCCCAAAATAAATGAACGTTACAGGTGTGGATCCCAAAATATATGTTTAAAGTGATCAAAACAAATTAAGTTAGTTGTGCAAGTCATTTTCTAGATAAAACAATAAGTAGTAATATTGTTTTTAAACGTGTGCTTGTTTTTCTCCAGATCTCTTCCTCAGTAGGATGCACAAGTATTTTCTATGAAAGAAGGTTGTGGAGGAGAGAGGACGGAGAATGGTATTTTGCCCAAAACGAGAAAACCACTGTGTTTTTAATGACAGAGACATGGTTGTTGCATTCAATAACTTCTAGTCCTGAAGTCTTCACCAAGTGACTTTCTAAGTGAATGTGTTTAAATTCAAAGTAAACCCTTTATGACCACATATTATATATGTTATAAGGCCTTTAGTTATGGTCTAGTTATTCTCAACCTTTAGTTATGGTCTAGTTATTCTCAACCTTTAGTTATGGTCTAGTTATTCTCAGACTTTAGTTATGGTCTAGTTATTCTCAACATTATGGTCTGATCCTGGCTCAAGGGCCACATCAGACCTGCAAGTCACAATATGCTTGTTTGTCGAAATGATTAGTAGTTTCCTATCAGAATCCAGCCAGAGGGAGGATATCCAACAGTTGGAATATGTTATCACCCACAACCTGCATTCAGAATGATTACTACGGTGAAGGATTTGACAAACAAGACTAACTAAACCCTGTAAACTGGAACAACCATTTCATTAACGGGTGCAATGAGTTTTAATCAATCAATTTGCCTGCAGAAACAAAGACATTAAAACAAACTTGTCACACCCTGATCTGTTTCACCTGTCTTATGATTGTCTCCAACCCCCACCAGGCGTCTCCAACCCCCACCAGGCGTCTCCAACCCCCCACCTGGTGTCTCCACCCCCCACCAGGTGTCTCCACCCCCCACCAGGTGTCTCCACCCCCCACCAGGCGTCTCCACCCCCCACCAGGCGTCTCCACCCCCCACCTGGCGTCTCCACCCCCCACCTGGCGTCTCCACCCCCCACCTGGCGTCTCCACCCCCCACCTGGCGTCTCCACCCCCCACCTGGCGTCTCCACCCCCACCAGGCGTCTCCACCCCCCCACCTGGCGTCTCCACCCCCCACCTGGCGTCTCCACCCCCCCACCTGGCGTCTCCACCCCCCACCAGGCGTCTCCACCCCCCACCAGACGTCTCCACCCCCCACCAGGCGTCTCCACCCCCCACCAGGCGTCTCCAACCCCCACCAGGCGTCTCCACCCCCCACCAGGCGTCTCCAACCCCCCACCAGGCGTCTCCAACCCCCACCAGGCGTCTCCACCCCCCACCAGGCGTCTCCAACCCCCACCAGGTGTCTCCCACCCCCACCAGGTGTCTCCCATTATCCCCATTATCCCCTGTGTATTTATACCTGCGTGTTCTGTTTGTCTGTTGCCGGTTCGTCTTGTCCCGTCAAGTCCTACCAGCGTGTTCCCGTGTTTCCCTGTGCTCTAGTTTTTGCTTTTTCTTAGTCTTCCCAGTTCTGACCTTTCTGCCTGTCCTGACCCTGATCCTGCCTACCGTCCTGTACCTGCCTGACTCTGATTTGGATTATGACTCTTTACCTGCCTTGACCTACCGATTGCCTGCCCCTTGACCTACCGATTGCCTGCCCCTTGTTCAGTAATAAACTCTGAGACTCGTACTATCCACATTGAAGTCATTTTGCAGACGCTCTTATCCAGAGCAACTTACAGTTAGTGAATACATCTTTTTTTATATATATATATATTTTTTTATACTGGCCCCCCGTGGGAATCGAACCCACAACCCTGGCGTTGCAAACGCCATGCTCTATCAACTGAGCTACATCCCTGCCGGCCATTCCCTCCCCTACCCTGGACGACGCTGGGCCAATTGTGCGCCGCCCATGAGTCTCCCGGTCGCGGCCGGCTGCGACAGAGCCTGGATTCGAACCAGGATCTCTAGTGGCACAGTTAGCACTGCGATGCAGTGCCTTAGACCACTGCGCCACTCAGCCCTGAGCCGTGATAAAACTATTCAAAAAAATCAACCTGCAACAAAGCATTCTGGAAAGAATCCCACGTCTTTTTCACTCAGAGAGTTAACGGAAATGAATTCAACACAGTCGATTAACAACAGCATGTGGCGTCGACTCTACTGTGGCACTTCATGTATTCACTGCATGGGGTGTCAATTTCAATCCCACTGGTGTCAACCTCATTAGAAATCAACACTCAGATATAACACCAGTGTTAACCCCATTAGAATTGGCACTCAGATATACACCAATATGTTAACACTTGCAAATATGCTGTGAACATATAGATTCTCAATATCAACACAGGTCATGGTGTTGTCCCTCACACATTCATTAGGTAACATCATGTTGTTGTCCTTCATGCATTCATTTAGTAACATCATGTTGTTCATTTAGTAACATCATGTTGTTCATTTAGTAACATCATGTTGTTCATTTAGTAACATCATGTTGTTCATTTAGTAACATCATGTTGTTCATTTAGTAACATCATGTTGTTCATTTAGTAACATCATGTTGTTCATTTAGTAACATCATGTTGTTCATTTAGTAACATCATGTTGTTCATTTAGTAACATCATGTTGTTGTCCCTCATACATTCATTTAGTAACATCATGTTGTTCATTTAGTAACATCATGTTGTTCATTTAGTAACATCATGTTGTTCATTTAGTAACATCATGTTGTTCATTTAGTAACATCATGTTGTTCATTTAGTAACATCATGTTGTTGTCCTTCATGCATTCATTTAGTAACATCATGTTGTTCATTTAGTAACATCATGTTGTTCATTTAGTAACATCATGTTGTTCATTTAGTAACATCATGTTGTTCATTTAGTAACATCATGTTGTTCTTCATCATTTAGTAACATCATGTTGTTCATTTAGTAACATCATGTTGTTCATTTAGTAACATCATGTTGTTCATTTAGTAACATCATGTTGTTCATTTAGTAACATCATGTTGTTCATTTAGTAACATCATGTTGTTCATTTAGTAACATCATGTTGTTCATTTAGTAACATCATGTTGTTGTCCCTCATACATTCATTTAGTAACATCATGTTGTTCATTTAGTAACATCATGTTGTTCATTTAGTAACATCATGTTGTTCATTTAGTAACATCATGTTGTTCATTTAGTAACATCATGTTGTTGTCCTTCATGCATTCATTTAGTAACATCATGTTGTTCATTTAGTAACATCATGTTGTTCATTTAGTAACATCATGTTGTTCATTTAGTAACATCATGTTGTTCATTTAGTAACATCATGTTGTTGTCCTTCATGCATTCATTTAGTAACATCATGTTGTTCATTTAGTAACATCATGTTGTTCATTTAGTAACATCATGTTGTTCATTTAGTAACATCATGTTGTTGTCCTTCATGCATTCATCATCTCTCCCTCTTGTTTAGCCTCTGTGCTCTTCTGCGTAGCCAGATGTTCAGACCAGTCAGGCCCCTTCACATCAATAAGTGTATGTGTGTGTGTGTGTGTGTGTGTGTGTGTGTGTGTGTGTGTGTGTGTGTGTGTGTGTGTGTGTGTGAGCAGTCAGGCCCCTTCACATCAATAAGCCAGGGAGTCAGGTCAACCCTACTCCGTACACAGTGCATTGCATTTGACCAGGGCCCATAGGTCTCTGGTCGAAAGCAGTGCACTAAATAGGGGATAAGGTGACATTTCCAGACGCGACCTGTGTCAGTGAAAAATAACTCCCCTGAGGGAAGGTACGTACAAGACATAGCCATAGTGCAGTCAAGCACATCCATTACCCAAAAATCCCAATCAATGTGAACATTACCGCTGGGACTATATGTGTGTTTGACCAATCAGACTTGAGTAAATACGCATTTGTCAGAAGTAATGGATGATGTATGTACACAGTTGGGGTCTGATCTATAGAATCTGGTTGTTTGTTCCCGATCGTAAAGTTCCATTAAGGAGTTGAGGCAAAGGGGGATACCTGGTCAGTTGCACAACTGAATGCATTCAGCCGAAATGTGTCTTCCGCATTTAACCCAACCCCTCTGAATCAGAGAGGTGCGGGGAGGGGGGCTGCCTTAATCCACGTCATCTGCGCCCCGGGGAACAGTTGTTATAGGGGGTTAACTAGCTTGCTCAAGGGCAGAACGGCAAATTTGTCCACCTTGCCAGCTCTGGGATTTCAACTAGTAATTTTTCAGTTACAGGTCTAACACTCTTAACCGCTAGGCTACCTGCAGTCTGAGCAACACTGTGTGTGTGTGTGTGTGTGTGTGAGAGATTGACTGTATTCATCATACCTGCTTCTAGCAGTCTTGTTTGAATATGTCTGCAACAGACTTGTGTGAATATTATTTGACTCAAATATGTCATATTTAAATCTGCTGGCGTATTACATGAGTGGCGTGAATAATCCCTAGTATAATTGTCAGCTTCCTGCCTACTGTTTGTCTCCGGGCCTCTAGAGGTCATCTGTGTTCCCCTCTGCCTTAGTTCTTCCTCGTGTGTCCTTATTAGCTTTATCCAGGTCACCTGTGCCTTGTTTCCCCTAGAGTATTTTAGCTGTGTTTTTTCCCCTTGTTCCTCACTTGGTTTTTGAGTCCTGGCTATGTGTCTCCTGCTGTGTCCCACAGAGTCTTTCCGAGTAAGCTTTTCTAAGTTATCTTTATTTTGTTTTCTCCCTCGTGGAGTTATTTTGTTTTGTCCTCCTGTTTTGTTTACTGTACCTCTGTTAGTATACCTCTTTCTGAGAAGAACTTTTGTTGGATTATTTTTGAAGTGCAAAGAAATACCTTTTTTTATATTAAACCTACTTTGCCTGGAGTATTGCCTTGGGTGTTTCGTTTGGGTCCTACTATACCTCCTCTGTGGCTAAGGGTAGAACACCCAACTCTCCACATCTGAGACCTGAGTTCAAGCCTAGCTTGTGACAGAAAAACCAAGTCAATCATGGACCCAGAAACACTCAGTTCCAAGGACCTGTTGGCGGTGATCGCTCGACATGAGGCATCTTTCCAGCGCCATGAAGCCGTTCTCAGCCGACAGCAAGAGCTGATGGCTAGTCATTCTCAACTCCTGGCCGATATGATGAGTTCCCTCCGCCAGCTCTTTGAACGCCTCCCCTGGTCCTTCCCCTTACTCCAGGTCACCCCCAGTGACGACAGGCCTTCTCCATCGGCGGAGCCCCGACTACCACCTCCCAAGCCCTTTTCTGGGGATCCAAGCTCTTGCCAGGGTTTCCTCACCCAATGCTCCCTCACCTTCGAGCTCCAACCCTCAAGTTTTCCCACCGACCGTTCCAAGATTGCCTACATCATTACCCTTCTTTCAGACAAGGCGCTCTCCTGGGCCTCTGCGGTGTGGCAGTCCCAGGAGGCCTGTTGTGACTCCTACGCTGCATTTGTAGAAGAGTTCAAGCGGGTGTTCGATCATCCTGTCAGTGGGCGGGAAGCTTCCAAGCGCCTACTGTCTCTCCGTCAGGGTCCCCAGAGCACGGCAGATTTTGCCATTGAATTCCGGACCATAGCAGCAAGGAGCGGATGGAATGATGAAGCGCTGAGGGTCTGTTTTCAGGGAGGGTTATCTGAGCCCCTTCAAGATGAGTTAGCCACCCGAGAACCAGCTGGGGATCTCGAGTCCCTCATAGCCTTGGCCATCCGCCTGGACAATCGTCTAAGAGAGCGGAGAACGGCTCGCCGCCAGGGGTCTCAGTCCCAAGTTCCTCTGAGCAGCTCTGTTTCTCCTGTTTGGGCTCCGTCATTCAGAGCTTCCCGGCTCCTGAACTGCTCCAGGATTCCCCGGAGAACATGCAGTTAGGCCGTTCCAGGCTTTCTCCCAACGAAAGGGAACGTCGCATGAGGGAGCGTCGGTGCCTCTACTGCGGGGTTGCCGGCCACTTCCGCTCCACTTGCCCCGAGCTTCGGGAAACGCCTGTCCCCGCCTAGCTACAGGAGGGCTGTGATGGGGAAAATTAGAGCTCCTCCTACTAACGCTGTCTTAGCTATCCCAGCCACTCTGTCCTGGAAGGGCCACCAGCATCGGGTCCAGGCTATAATTGATTCCGGTGCCGCAGGTGATTTCCTGGATTTAACCTTGGCTAAGGAACTTAAGATCCCTACCCAACTACTTCCTCAACCCCAGGCAGTTACAGCCTTAGATGGCAGACCTCTGGAACCAGGAAAGGTTACAGAGGCGACTCAGTCCCTGCGACTTACCATCTTTCAACACCAGCAGGAGGAGACCTTCTATCTCATTGACTCCCCCGAGTATCCTATTATCCTGGGTCACCCTTGGCTATGCAGACATAATCCCCAGATCGACTGGCCTACTGGCACCATTCTAAGCTGGGGTCCCACTTGCCAACTCACCTGCATGCTTCAGAGTCCCTCAGCCCCTAGTACCCAGTTTCAAGAGTCTGTTGACGTCTCCCGAGTCCCCAGTGTTTACCATCGGTTCAAGGCAGTGTTCAGCAAGTCCCAGGCTACTTCCTTACCGCCTCACCGCACGTATGACTGTGCCATTGATCTACTCCCTGGTTGCTGCCCTCCTAGAGGTCGGATCTTTTCCTTATCCTCCCCCGAGCACTCAGCTATGGACATCTACATTAAGGAGTCCTTGGCAGCCGGCCTCATCTGTGCCTCTACTTCCCCGGCTGGGGCGGGCTTCTTTTTTGTTGAAAAGAAAGACGGGGGTCTTAGGCCTTGTATTGATTACCGGGACTCAACAAGATCACGGTTCGGAATCGATACCCCCTTCCTCTCATGGCCACTGCTTTTGAGCGGCTTCAAGGGGCTTCCATTTTTACTAAACTGGATCTCCGCAATGCTTACCATCTCGTGCGGATCCGGCCAGGAGACGAATGGAAGACGGCCTTCAACACGCCCACGGGGCACTATGAATATCGGGTGATGCCGTTCGGGCTCACCAATGCCCCCGCAGTATTCCAAGCCCTGATTAATGATGTTCTCCGGGATATGCTTAATCTGTTCGTCTTCGTGTACCTGGACGATATCCTCATCTTCTCGAGGTCACTGAAGGAGCATGAGGGGCATGTTAGCAGGGTTCTCCAGAGGCTCCTTGACAATCACCTCTACGTTAAACCTGAGAAGTGTGAGTTTCATGTTTCCCAGACTCAGTTTCTCGGGTTTATTGTCACTCCCGGCCACCTAGAGATGGATCCCAAGAAGGTCAAAGCGGTCCACAGCTGGCCCACACCTGCCACGGTCAAGGAGGTTCAACGGTTCATTGGCTTTTCTAACTTCTATCGGAAGTTCATTAAGAATTTCAGCTCTGTGGTAGCCCCCTTGACGACGCTTACCAAGGGAGGAGGGACCAAGATTCACTGGGGTCCGGAAGCAGCAGGGGCCTTGAGGATCTCAAGCGCCGCTTCACTTCTGCTCCGATTCTGGTGATCCCTGACCCAGAAAGACCTTTCGTGGTGGAGGTGGACGCCTCAGAGGTGGGGGGTGGGAGCCGTCCTGTCACAGAGGGGTGAGGATGGGAGATTACACCCCTTGTGCCTTCATGTCTCGCCGCCTGTCTGAGGCCGAGCGCAACTACCACGTGGGGGATCGAGAGTTGCTTGCGGTAAAACTGGCCTTGGAAGAGTGGCGCCATTGGCTTGAGGGGGCTCAGCATCCTTTCCAGGTTCTCACAGACCACAAGAACCTGGAATATCTCCAACAGGCAAGCGGATGAACCCTCGGCAAGCACGATGGTCCCTTTTTTAATCGATTCCAGTTTCTCCTGTCTTACAGACCTGGCACCAAGAACGTCAAGCCGGATGCCCTGTCTCCAGCCTATTCTCCCGAGATACAAGAGAAGCCCTTGGCATCGATTATTCCGAGGTCTAGGATCGTCGCACCTCTTCAGTGGGAACTAGAAAGAGGGGTACGAGAGGCCCTTGTCCATGAGCCCGATCCAGGCGGTGGTCCTGCCGGACGCCTGTACGTTCCTCTCTCTGTTCGGGCCCGCGTCTTGCAGTGGGGTCATGAGTCGCCCTTGACATGCCATCCGGGTAGTGCTCGCACACTGGAATTCCTCCAGCGGCGGTTTTGGTGGCCGTCCATCAAGAAGGACGTGCAGGTCTATGTTGGGGCCTGCCCTGTGTGCAACCAGGGAAAGTCGACACGTCAGCGACCCCAGGGACTGCTCCATCCCTTACCTGTTCCTCGCAGGCCATGGTCACACCTTTCTCTGGATTTTGTTACGGGACTTCCTCCATCCCAGGGCAACACAGTCATCCTAGTGGTTGTTGACCGGTTCTCTAAGGCTGCCCGGTTTATTCCCCTGCCCAAGCTGCCCCTCGGCCAAGGAGACTGCTGAGCTCCTCATGAACCATGTCTTCCGGATATTTGGTATTCCCCTGGACGTTGTCTCCGACCGAGGTCCCCAATTCTCGTCCCGGTTTTGGGGGCCTTCTGCAGGCTTATTGGGGCCACAGCCAGCCTATCGTCTGGGTTCCATCCAGAGTCTAATGGCCAAACGGAACGGATTAATCAGGATCTGGAGACCACCCCTGCGGTGTATGGCGGCCAGTAATCCCACGTCTTGGGCCACCTATATCATTTGGGCTGAATATGCCCACAACACCCTCCAGTCCTCAGCCACCGGATTGTCCCCCTTCGAATGCCAGTTCGGATACACCCCCTCCATTATTTCCAGAGGAAGAGGCGCAAGTTGGTGTTCCCTCGGTCCAGCGCTTTGTCCAACGCTGTAGGCGGACCTGGAAGAAGGCCAGGCGTACCCTCCTTCGGACCTCCCAGAGATACCAAAGTCAGGCTAATCGCCGCCGGGACGGCCCCTAGTTTCCGAGCTGGTCAGAGAGTTTGGTTGGCCACCAAGAACCTGCCCCTCCGGGTCGAATCCAAGAAGCTTTCCCAGAAGTACATCGGCCCTTTCCGCATAGCAAGAAAAAGTTAACCCTGTTTCTTATCGTTTGGTTCTCCCTCGCTCCCTTAGAATTAACCCCACTTTCCATGTTTCACTACTAAAACCTGTCTTGTCTTCTCCCTTTGCCCCCCCCACGCAGGCCCCCGCCACCTCCCAGGATCATTGACGGCCAGCCAGCCTACACAGTGCGCCGGATACTGGACTCCCCGGAGGGTCCAGAACTCTCTGCAGTATCTGGTGGACTGGGAGGGCTACGGGCCAGAGGAGCGCTCCTGGGTTCCAGCCAAGGACATCCTGGACCCAGGTTTGATCCGAGAGTTTCGCACCCTGAGGCCAGGGTGTTCTGGAAGGAACGTCAGGAGTCGTTCCTAGAGGAGGGGTCCTGTCAGCTTCCTGCCTCCTGTTTGTCTCCGGGCCTCTAGAGGTCATCTGTGTTCCCCTCTGCCTTAGTTCTTCCTCGTGTGTCCTTATTAGCTTTATCCAGGTCACCTGTGCCTTGTTTCCCCTAGAGTATTTTAGCTGTGTTTTTTCCCCTTGTTCCTCACTTGGTTTTTGAGTCCTGGCTATGTGTCTCCTGCTGTGTCCCACAGAGTCTTTCCGAGTAAGCTTTTCTAAGTTATCTTTATTTTGTTTTTCTCCCCTCGTGGAGTTATTTTGTTTTGTCCTCCTGTTTTGTTTACTGTACCTCTGTTAGTATACCTCTTTCTGAGAAGAACTTTTGTTGGATTATTTTTGAAGTGCAAAGAAATACCTTTTTTTATATTAAACCTACTTTGCCTGGAGTATTGCCTTGGGTGTTTCGTTTGGGTCCTACTATACCTCCTCTGTGGCTAAGGGGTAGAACACCCAACTCTCCACATCTGAGACCTGAGTTCAAGCCTAGCTTGTGACAATAATGTACTATATTGCAAATCAAAAAGTCTGTTGTGCGTAACAGGGTTTTTTTTCAACGACTGGCAAATTTTTCAGATGTACAGTAAGTGGTATATTTTCTAAACTCTAAGTACAAAACTCTAAACTGATAATGCCCCCTATCCTATGTTCAGAACATTCATTGGGGTTTCACACATCTTTCACCGCTGAGTCATTCATGCAAAATCAACGTTTTCTGCTAATCTCTTGAGGCCTACTGTGATATACCTGGGCACCCTACTCTGCTCTGGGGCATTATCTGATCAGACACCTATCTACTGTGATATACCTGGGCACCCTACTCTGCACTGGGGCATTATCTGATCAGACACCTATCTACTGTGATATACCTGGGCACCCTACTCTGCACTGGGGCATTATCTGATCAGACACCAATCTACTGTGATATACCTGGGCACCCTACTCTGCACTGGGGCATTATCTGATCAGACACCTATCTACTGTGATATACCTGGGCACCCTACTCTGCACTGGGGCATTATCTGATCAGACACCTATCTACTGTGATATACCTGGGCACCCTACTCTGCACTGGGGCATTATCTGATCAGACACCTATCTACTGTGATATACCTGGGCACCCTACTCTGCACTGGGGCATTATCTGATCAGACACCTATCTACTGTGATATACCTGGGCACCCTACTCTGCACTGGGGGCATTATCTGATCAGACACCTATCTACTGTGATATACCTGGGCACCCTACTCTGCACTGGGGCATTATCTGATCAGACACCTATCTACTGTGATATACCTGGGCACCCTACTCTGCACTGGGGCATTATCTGATCAGACACCTATCTACTGTGATATACCTGGGCACCCTACTCTGCACTGGGGCATTATCTGATCAGACACCTATCTACTGTGATATACCTGGGCACCCTACTCTGCACTGGGGCATTATCTGATCAGACACCTATCTACTGTGATATACCTGGGCACCCTACTCTGCACTGGGGCATCATCTGATCAGACACCTATCTACTGTGATATACCTGGGCACCCTACTCTGCACTGGGGCATCATCTGATCAGACACCTGAGGCCTACTGCTGCTTTCATCCTTCCACCTCACATTGTGCCTTGGATGTTTTTTTGGACTACTGCCAAACTTGAACTCCACTTGGTTTAGCCTATTTTTGACTCTCCCGATGCCCAGTGTAGCGCTTACCTCCCTCCCGGCTTCCACCGGCCTGTACAGGAAATTACACTGAACATAAAAATAAACGCAACATGTAGAGTGTTGGTCCCATGTTTCATGAGCTGAAATAAAAAAAAATCCCAGAAATGTTCCATTTCGCACAAAAAGCTTATTTCTCTCAAATTGTGTGCACAAATTTGTTTATAACCCTGTTAGTGAGCATTTCTCCTTTGCCAAGATATTTCATCCACCTGACACCTCCGTTGCTGTTTTGATGGTCACCAGCATTTAATCACATTGAGTAAGTCAACGCTCTCTCCTAGCTGTTGGCTATGTTGGCTAGTTTTGTGCCTTGGTTGTGTTTATTGTGGGTCCTAGTGCTGGCTGGATTCTAGTCTGTGGTTGGGTTGCTTCCCATAACTGTAGTGATCCTACAAACTGTGATTCAATCTAACTAACTATCACACTGTGTGGATTGATTGACTTTTAGCTGTGTGAATCTTTACAGACTTTTTTTCCAAAATGGCATCTACCACTTTCTGCCATATGGGGAAACTGACTTGTTTCACCTTGGACCATCCTTTCTTCCTAACAGTCCATCCACATTATATTCTGAAGACAGAGGGGTGTGTACCAACTGATACACTGCAACAGATGTCATCTGAGGGTTAGGGACTATGACAAGCTACCTACTGCATTGACATGAGGAGATTGAAAGGGCAATTGAACAAAGTTTATTACATTTACATGTTAGTAGACGCTCTTATCCAGAGCGACTTACAGGAGCAATTAGGGTTAAGTGCCTTGCTCAAGGGCACATTGACAGATTTTTCACCTAGTCGGCTCGGGGATTAGAACCAGCGACCTTTCGGTTACTGGCACAACGCTCTTAACCACTAAGCTACCTGCCGCCCCATTTATGTTGACTATTTGACTTCAGGATGCGAATATATCCTAGCCTGGGTATCAGTTTGTTTAGCTATCGTTCCACTCCTTAATACTCTTGTCAAATGAGAGTACCAGGAGTGGAATATTAGCACAAACAGACTGGATTTCAGGCTAAAGGTATCCTACTGGAGACCAAAATGATTTAGGCTTGTAGACAAACCCACAGTGTCTCTATTGCCTTTTCAAATTAGTGTAAACATTTCCCTGGCTTTGCCAAAGGGTACATTACACACAGACTAGGTATTTCAACAAAGTAAAGAAGAGAAGCCATTCTGCCCATTTGTTCTTACAGATATCAGAGGATACGATTGAATTAAACAAATGGCCAAATGCTCCTAATATTCTTAAAAGGGATTAAAAGCTCAAGTGCAGTATTACTTTAAGAGCATTGGTTTGCTTTGTGGTTTAAACGCGGTCTCTGTCTATGTACCCATTCTATTATTTTATATTCTCAATACACTATGCTGGCATCTCTCACAGAAATGTCAAATTGGCACACTATTTATATTGTCTTGAAATAACCTAAAATAAAAATACACATTGAATGTATGTGTGGAATAATGCATAGTTCTAAAACTATAGTACTTCTAATAAAATAAAATAATATGTTTCAGAAAGCTATTCTGAAGATTTACTACAACATTAAGGTGAGAAATTGGTATTTTAGCTGTTCCAGAACCTGATTTAGCGTTGAGTCTTTTTGCAGATGTCTTCAGTACTATTGTGGATAATCATGCTCCCTTCAACAATTTAAGGGTTCAAGGTCCGGGAACACTTAGGAATTATCAGAAGTAATTCATAAAAGAGATGATGCTTGGGTCAAGGCCAGGAACACAGGCTTAGGCCCTGGACTGGCAAGCTTTTAAGCAACTGAGGAATCATTGTGTAAGACAAAATCAGAAAGGCTAAATCTGATTATTATGTAACCGCTCTTTCGGATTGTAATAGAAACCCGGGCAAAAATCTGGAAAACTGTCAAATCCCTGGAGGGTTCTACTTCCTCTTCCTGTCACAACAAATTAATTCGGACACGGGCCTCATTACGGAAAAGAATGCCATCACAGATGCATTTAACCACCGTGTTATTTCAGCGGGCCATCTCTGTGAAAGAACTTCTAAGCCTATTCACAATGATATTGGTCATGATACTGATAGGGAAAACTTGCTGAATGATCAGATATATGATAGTCAAAGCTTTTCTTTTAGGCTATTTGTGGTCCTCTGTAGCCGTTTGATTGCAAATATGCAGACGGACTCGAAAAGAGAACACACAGAAGGCTGTTGTATAAAACACCTGTCTCCTGATTACATCTTCAAACTAAAGGCAACCATGGCATCTGTGACAGAGAGGGAGAAGCGTCCATCCATGTATACGGGTAAGAGAGTCTAGCTAGCTACATTTTCAGATATTACAAGTTTCTAATTTTGTCAGAAAGTCGTTTTTTATTTCAAGAAGCTGGCTCGCTAGCTAACATTATGTGTATCATCTGTGTAGTAATATTATTCGTATCACAGAGCCATTTGCATTGCTAGTTATAGCCTAATGTTAGCTAGCTAGCTAACATTGAAACTGATTGGTTAGCTACCTGCAGATTCATGCAGGGTAGGAACGTTGTGAGTTGGGATCATGGTTCATTGTTTAGCTAGCTAGCTAAATGTCTAAACAAAAAGACTATGCAAGTAACCATTTCAATAGAGTGATCATGATCAAATCAAATTGTATTCGCCACATGCGCCGAATACAACAGCTGTACACATTAGTGAAATGCTTACTTACAAGCCCTTAACCAACAATGCAGTTAAAAAAAAAAAAGTGTTAAGTAAAAAACAGATAAGTGAAAGATAAAAGCAAATAACTAAAGAGCAGCAGTAAAATAAAATAACAGTGAATGTTGACCTGCTTAAAAGTCTTACGCACATCGGCTACGGAGAGCATAATCACATCCGGAACAGCTGATGCTCTCATAAATGCTTCAGTGTTGCTTGCCTCGAAGCGAGCATAGAAGTGATTTAGCTCGTCTGGTAGGCTTGTGTCACTGGGCAGCTCGCGGCTGTGCTTCCCTTTGTAGTCTAATCGTTTTCAAGCCCTGCCACATCCAACAAGCATCAGAGCCGGTGAAGTACGATTAAATCTTAGTCCTGTATTGACTCTTTGCCTGTTTGATGGTTCGTCGGAGGGCATAGCAGGATTTCTTTTAAGCGCCCAGGTTAGAGTCCCGCTCCTTGAAAGTGGCAGCTCTACCCTTTAGCTCAGTGCGGATGTTGCCTGTAATCCATGGCTTCTGGTTGGGGTATGTACGTACGGTCACTGTGGGGACGACGTCATCATTGCACTTATTGAAGGCACTGCATCTCAGTGCTTGAGGCGTCACAGCTGAACCCCTGGTTCGATTCCAGGCTGTATCACAACCGGCCGTGATTGGGAGTCCCATAGGGCGGCGCACAATTGGCCCAGCGTCGTCCGTGTTTGGCCGGTGTAGGCCGTCATTGAAAATAAGAATTTGTTCTTAACTGACTTGCCAAGTTAAATAAAGGTAAAATAAAAATTTATGAAGCCAGTGACTGATGTGGTGTACTCCTCAATGCTATCGGAAGAATCCAGGAACATATTCCAGTCTGTGCTAGCAAAACAGTCCTGTAGCTTAGCATCTGCATCATCTGACCACTTTGTTATTAACCGAATAACTGGTGCTTCCTGCTTTAGTTTTTGCTTATAAGCAGGAATCAGGAGAATAGAGTTATGGTCAGATTTACCAAATGGAGGGCGAGGGAGAGCTTTGTACGAGTCTCTGTGTGTGGAGTAAAGGTGGACTAGAGTTTATTTTCCTCTGGTTGCTTATTTAACATGATTGTAAAAATGAGGTAGAACGGGTTTAAGTTTCCCTGCATCAAAGTCCCACAGCCACTAGGAGCGCTGCCTCTGGATGAGCGTTTTCCTGTTTACTTATGGCCTTATATAGCTTATTGAGTGCAATCTTAGTGCCAGCATCGGTTTGTGGTGGTAAATAGACAGCTATGAAAAATATAGATGAAAACTGTCTTGGTAAATAATGGGGTCTACAGCTTATCATGAGACACACTACCTCCGGCGAGCAAAACGAGACTTCCTTAATATTAGATTTTATGCACCAGCTGTTTACAAATATACACAGACCGCCACCCCTTGTCTTACCGGAGTCAGCCGTTCTATCCTGCCGATGTAGTGTATATCCCGTCAGCTGTATGTTATCCATGTCGTTGTTCAGCCACAACTCGGTGAAACATAAGATATTACAGTTTTTAATGTCCCGTTGGTAGGATAACCTTAATCTTAGGTCATCCAATTTGTTTTCAAATGATTTAACCTTGGCTAATAGGATTGATGGAAGAGGCAGTTTACTCGCTCGCCGTCGGATCCTTACAAGGCACCCCGACCTACGTCCACGATATCTCCGTCTCTTCCTCATGTGAATGACGAAGATTTGGGCCTTGTCGGATGTCTGTAGGATATCCTTCGCGTCCGACTCGTTGAAGAAAAAATCTTCGTCCAATACGAGGTGAGTAATCACTGTCCTGATATCCAGAAGCTGTTTTTGGTCATAAGAGACTGTGGCAGAAACATTATGTACAGAATAAATTATAAATAATGCAAAACAACACACATAATAGTACAATTGGTTAGAGGGCTGTAAAACGGCAGCCATCTTCTCCGGCGCCAACTGTTGATAGACATAGCTGGTAAATTCACTCTGGCTATCTACTCCGATTTCAGAGCACTCTCGTCTGTGTGCCAGAGCGCAGAGTAACTGACAAATTTACGAACGCTCAACACCTGTTGAATATGGCTGGTGTCAGTAAACGTTGGCAAAAAAGCGTAATTAAATTGTTGCCAGCAGCACAGTTGCAGTCACCAACGCTCTGGATAATATAAAAACAGCCTAACCAGCTCTGCTAGGGCGAGGGTGAGCTGTTCCCTCATTTGTGTCTGGAAGTAGCTAGCATGCTAGCCAACGTTAGCCAGTTAGCTTGGGTGCTTGACTGCTGTTAGCTCAGAACGCTCAGATCAACCCTACTCCTCAGTCAGAGCGTCCAGTGTGCGCTCTGAACACTCAGAGCGAACCGCTCTGAATTTACTAATGGACAATCTGACATAGCTCTGAGTTTACAAACCCCCAGAGCGCACTCTGAGCGCACTCTGGCACTCCAGATTGAATTTACGACACGGCCGTAGTATAAACCAGCCTTTAGTCTTGATATCTTTGGTTGTTTAGCACATGGCCTCACATGGGAATCCTTAAAGAGATGGGTGGGGCTAAGGCTTAAGAGGGTGTGAACGATGCTGAATGGGTGAGGACAAAGAAGACCTCTCCAGTAGGTGTACCAAAACATTCAAAGGCCATTTTCTCAAAAGTGGGGTTACAAGTTGATCAACTTTCAAAGCAGAATTATTTTCCAATTATTCCTCAACTGTTGTGTATGATATACAATTTTCTACCTCTGAGTCTCTACTTTTATCCAATGTAAAAAAAAAACATTTTAAATGTTGCTACATAAGACCGAATCGAGCCGGTCGGTCACATTTATAAAAAGAAACCTAGGTCTCAATAGCCCTGTTAAAAGAAAGGTTAAGTAGAATAAATAATACCATGAGCACATTTAGTTTAGTCACCAATACATCAGATAATGGCATTTAGTCATTTTACAGTTAACACAGCCAGTCTTGCATTCAGAACGTTTCATTGTGCATTCATTTTGTTTGTAAGACATCTTTCACCACACAACCATTGACCCAAAATACACGTTTACTGTGAGATATGAGTACATTGGTTTAATCACCAAAACAACATATCTTCTCAATTTAGTTATTTTAACAACCAGTTAGTCAAATAGCAAAAAATGCAAGATACATCTTTCAAAATTGTCCTTTGAATATAGTAGTATGCTACAGTACTGTCAATTACAGTACATTACACTGTTTTCACATCAGGCAATACACTTCCACTAACCATTAAAATAGACTGAACATCAAATGTCCATAATTTCTATCCCATGTGATCAAAGGTGTGATCATTGAAGACATCTTTCACAATCATTGATGGGGAAAAAAAATCATGTATTATTCAGATATAATTACAACATAGGTGTACTGAGATTATTGATGTGGGAAACTTAAATCCGTTCTACCTCATTTCTACCAGCATGTTAAATGTGCAACCAGAGGGAAAAAAACTCTAGACCACCTTTACTCCACACACAGAGACGCATACAAAGCTCTCCCTCGCCCTCCATTTGGCAAATCTGACCATAACTCTATCCTCCTGATTCCTGCTTATAAGCAAAAACTGAAGCAGGAAGCACCAGTGATTCGGTTAATAAAAAAGTGGTCAGATGACGCAGATGCTAAGCTACTAGGACTGTTTTGCTAGCACAGACTGGAACATGTTCCGGGGATTCTTCAGACAGCATTGAGGAGTACACCACATCAGTCACTGGCTTCATCAATAAGTGCATCGATGATGTCGTCCCCACAGTGACCGTACGTACATACCCCAACCAGAAGCCATGGATTACAGGAAACATCCGCACTGAGCTAAAGGGTAGAGCTGCCGCTTTCAAGGCACGGGACTCTAACCCGGACGCTTATAAGAAATCCCGCTATGACCTCCGACGAACCATCAAACAGGCAAAAGAGTCAATACAGGTCTAAGATTGAATCATACTACACTAGCTCTGGCGCTCGTCGGATGTGGCAGGGCTTGAAAACTATTACAGACTACAAAGGGAAGCACAGCCGCGAGCTGCCCAGTGACACAAGCCTACCAGACGAGGCTAAACCACTTCTATGCTCGCCCGAGGCAAGCAACACTGAAGCATGCATGAGAGCACCAGCTGTTCCGGACGACTATGTGATCACGCTCTCCGTAGCCGATGTGAGTAAGACTTTTAAGCAGGTCAACATTCACAAGGCCGCAGGGCCAGACGGATTACCAGGACGTGTACTCCGAGCATGTGCTGACCAACTGGCAAGTGTCTTCACTGACATTTTCAACATGTCCCTGACTGAGTCTGTAATACCAACATGTTTCAAGCAGACCACCATAGTCCCCGTGCCCAAGAACTCTAAGATAACCACCTAAATGACTACCGACCCGTAGCACTGACGTCTGTAGCCATGAAGTGCTTTGAAAGACTGGTCATGGCTCACATCAACAGCATAATCCCAGAAACCCTAGACCCACTCCAATTTGCATACCGCCCCAACAGATCCACAGATGATGCAATCTCTATCGCACTCCACACTGCCCTTTCCCACCTGGACAAGAGGAACACCTACGTGAGAATGCTATTCATTGACTACAGCTCAGCATTCAACACCATAGTGCCCTCTAAGCTCATCACTAAGCTAAGGATCCTGGGACTAAACACCTCCCTCTGCAACTGGATCCTGGACTTCCTGACGGGCCGCCCCCAGGTGGTAAGGGTAGGTAACAACACATCTGCCACACTGATCCTCAACACGGGGGCCCCTCAGGGGTGCGTGCTCAGTCCCCTCCTGTACTCTCTGTTCACCCATGACTGCATGGCCAGGCACGACTCCAACACCATCATTAAGTTTGCCGACGACACAACAGTGGTAGGCCTGATCACCGACAACGATGAGACAGCCTATAGGGAGGAGGTCAGAGATCTGGCCGTGTGGTGCCAGGACAACAACCTCTCCCTCAACGTGACCAAGACAAAGGAGATGATTGTGGACTACAGGGAAAAAAAAGAGGACTGAGCACGCCCCCATTCTCATCGACGGGCTGTAGTGGAACAGGTTGAGAGCTTCAAGTTCCTTGGTGTCCACATCACCAACGAACTATCATGGTCCAAACACACCAAGACAGTCGTGAAGAGGGCACGACAAAGCCTATTCCCCCTCAGGAGACTAAAAAGATTTGGCATGGGTCCTCAGATCCTCAAAAAATTCTACAGCTGCACCATCGAGAGCATCCTGACTGGTTGCATCACCGCCTGGTATGGCAACTGCTTGGCCTCTGACCGCAAGGCACTACAGAGGGTAGTGCGTACGGCCCAGTACATCACTGGGGCAAAGCTCCCTGCCATCCAGGACCTCTATACCAGGCGGTGTCAGAGGAAGGCCTTCAAAATTGTCAAAGACTCCAGCCACCCTAGTCATAGACTGTTCTCTCTGCTACCGTCGGCAAGCGGTACCGGAGTGCCAAGTCTAGGTCCAAAAGACTTCTCAACAGCTTCTACCCCCAAGCCATAAGACTCCTGAACAGCTAATCATGGCTACCGGACTATTTGCACTGCCCCCACCCCATCCTTTTTACGCTGCTGCTACTCTGTTAAGTATTTATGCATAGTCACTTTAACTCTACCCACATGTACATATTACCTCAACTACCTCAACTAGCCGGTGCCCCCGCACATTGACTCTGCAACGGTACCCCCCTGTATATATAGCCTCCCTACTGTCACTTTATTTTACTGTATATATAGCCTCCCTACTGTCACTTTATTTTACTTCTGCTCTTTTTTTCCTCAACACTTTTTTTGTTGTTGTTTTATTCTGACTTTTTTTGTTTAAAATAAATGCACTGTTGGTTAAGGGCTGTAAGTAAGCATTTCACTGTAATGTCTGCACCTGTTGTATTCGGCGCATGTGACCAATAAAATTTGATTTGATTTGATTTACTGTAATAGTTTTTTTTTCAATCACTTTGGTGCAATATTACATGTATGTGGTAAACATTTTAGAACTCAAAAATCGAAACAGAACATCAACATGACTCACGTTTCAAAACTTTAAAACACATTTTCGATTGACTGAGTACAACAAACAAATTCACAAATTCACTTGTTCACCTGCACCAAATCACTCTTTTCAATTTGGATACATTTTCAATCTTAGTATCTACTTTTCAAAATGCAATATTCACTTTACTTTTGATATGATTTTCTTGTCATTTGTTAACAATACAATTAACTGTTACTTAATCAAACTGCTCAAAACTGATAACTACTTAACCGAAATTACGTAGTGCCTAGTTAGTGTATTTACTGTAATTTGATAATAATAATATGCCATTTAGTAGACGCTTTTATCCAAAGAGACTTTCAGTCATGCGTGCATACATTTTTGTGTATGGGTGGTCCCGGGGATTGAACCCACTACCCTGGCGTTACAAGTGCCGTGATATACCAGCTGAGCTACAGAGGACCACGCTGTAAATGTCTGTATTTTTACCTCATAAATGTATACATTTTACATCAATTTATGTTGGAAGGTAAAACCAAATCATATATGGAGGTGGATGTAAATATTATCATTCTCCATCAGCCAATAGGACAAAGTAGAAAGAGTCACTCTATGTGCTACCATTTTCGAATTATAGTGTATACAAAGCACTGCTGAAATACCTGGGTTGTATATAACAATATATTCCACTAATTATCTGAATTTTATTGATACACTGTAGTCAAGCAGAGAGACTGTTCCAGTTGACAAGTCACGTAGAAAAGGTGATCTACAATGTTGCAGAAATGGCATGAAACACTGTGCTATGTTTTTACAGTAGCCAACTGCTTTACAATACCCCTATTTCTGATGGTTTCTCCTACGTACAGTGGGGGAAAAAAGTATTTAGTCAGCCACCAATTGTGCATGTTCTCCCACTTAAAAAGATGAGAGGCCTGTAATTTTCATCATAGGTACACGTCAACTATGACAGACAAATTGAGAAAAAGAAATCCAGAAAATCACATTGTAGGATTTTTAATGAATTTATTTGCAAATAATGGTGGAAAATAAGTATTTGGTCACCTACAAACAAGCAAGATTTCTGGCTCTCACAGACCTGTAACTTCTTCTTTAAGAGGCTCCTCTGTCCTCCACTCGTTACCTGTATTAATGGCACCTGTTTGAACTTGTTATCAGTATAAAAGACACCTGTCCACAACCTCAAACAGTCACACTCCAAACTCCACTATGGCCAAGACCAAAGAGCTGTCAAAGGACACCAGAAACAAAATTGTAGACCTGCACCAGGCTGGGAAGACTGAATCTGCAATAGGTAAGCAGCTTGGTTTGAAGAAATCAACTGTGGGAGCAATTATTAGGTAATGGAAGACATACAAGACCACTGATAATCTCCCTCGATCTGGGGCTCCACGCAAGATCTCACCCCGTTGGGTCAAAATGATCACAAGAACGGTGAGCAAAAAACCCAGAACCACACGGGGGGACCTAGTGAATGACCTGCAGAGAGCTGGGACCAAAGTAACAAAGCCTACCATCAGTAACACACTACGCCGCCAGGGACTCAAATCCTGCAGTGCCAGACGTGTCCCCCTGCTTAAGCCAGTACATGTCCAGGCCCGTCTGAAGTTTGCTAGAGTGCATTTGGATGATCCAGAAGAAGATTGGGAGAATGTCATATGGTCAGATGAAACAAAAATATTACTTTTTTGGTAAAAACTCAACTCGGTCGTGTTTGGAGGACAAAGAATGCTGAGTTGCATCCAAAGAACACCATACCTACTGTGAAGCATGGGGGTGGAAACATCATGCTTTGGGGGCTGTTTTTTCTGCAAAGGGACCAGGACGACTGATCCGTGTAAAGGAAAGAATGAATGGGGCCATATATCGTGAGATTTTGAGTGAAAACCTCCTTCCATCAGCAAGGGCATTGAAGATGAAACGTGGCTGGGTCTTTCAGCATGACAATGATCCCAAACACACCGCCCGGGCAACGAAGGAGTGGCTTCGTAAGAAGCATTTCAAGGTCCTGGAGTGGCCTAGCCAGTCTCCAGATCTCAACCCCATAGAAAATCTTTGGTAGTGAGGGACACATTTCACTTTATGTCTGGTAAACAGAGTTCCTAGAGATTATACATAGGCTTTTGTTGACAGAACTATTTTTTGGGGTGAAGCCCAAATATGGATACATGTTTACTGTGTATCGGGGATGCATTTCCTTCTTGTTTTGGACTTTCTGGATGATTTGCGTATTGATATTGTATTGATATTGTATCACTGCATTGTAGGCACTAGGGGGAAAAGTCTCTGCATCGCAGTGCTAGCTGTGCCACTAAAGATCCTGGTTCGAATCCAGTCTCTGTCGTAGCCTGCCGCGACCGGGAGACCCATGGGGCGGCGCACAATTCGTCCAGGGTAGGGGAGGGAATGGCCAGCAGTTGATAGAGCATGGTGTTTGCAACGCCAGGGTTGTGGGTTCGATTCCCACGGGGGGCCAGTATGAAAAAATAAATAAATAATGTATGCACTCACTAACTGTAAGTCGCTCTGGATAAGAGAGCGTCTGCTAAATGACTAAAATGTTAAATGTAGAAACAAGAATTTCGCTGCACCTGCTGTAACATCTTTGTACGCGACGAATAAACTTTGATTTGATTGGTCACCTCTTACTGTGATTTAAAATCACAATATTCATCATCATAGTGGTACATTCACATGAATACAGTATTATACTTTCGATGTTTCTACTTTACAGGCGTACATTTTAATTATGAAGTTCTCAAAATCCGTAGAAGACAAAAAAGTAACGTTATAACTATTGTTCCCTGAAGGAGGGGTAATGAGGTACCCCATACCATGGGGAGTCGCACTCACAATTTCGGTTGCAGGATTTACAATCTCACGTGACAAGGCCAATGAAATCCGCACCTCGTTGGAAAACGCCGCCTTCCACAGGTGAGAAGCGTGAGGCTCGGATTCATTCCTTCAATTTAATAATCGCGCTTCACCGAGCCCAGGAACGGCGCTGCGTCTCACAAAGACACAGCGGTTGGAACAAAAAATCTCCAATTTGGACTCCAGACCAAAAGACAGATTTCCACCGGTCTTATGTTTCTTGGCCCAAGCAAGTCTCTTCTTATTGGTGTCCTTTAGTGTTGGTTTCTTTGCAGAAATTCGACCATGAAGGCCTGATTCACGCAGTCTCCTCTGAACAGTTGATGTTGAGATGTGTCTGTTACTTGAACTCTGTGAAGCACATATTTCGGCTGCAATTTCTGAGGCTGGTAACTCTAATGAACTTATCCTCTGCAGCAGAGGTAACTCTGGGTCTTCATTTCCTGTGGTAGTCCTCATGAGAGCCAGTTTCATCAGTGCTTGATGGTTTTTGCGACTGCACTTGAAGAAACTTTCAAAGTTCTTGACATTTTCCGGATTGACTGACCTTCATGTCTTAAAGTAATGATGGACTGTAGTTTCTCTTTGCTTATTTGAGCTGTTCTTGCCATAATATGGACTTGGTCTTTTACCAAATAGGGCTATCTTATGTAAACCCCCACCTACCTTGTCACAACACAACTGATTGGCTCAAATGCATTAAGGAGGAAAGAAATTCCACAAATTAACTTTTAACAAGGCACACCTGTTAATTGAAATGCATTCCAGGTGACTACCCCATGAATCTGGTTGAGAGAATGCCAAGAGTGTGCAAAGCTGTCATCAAGGAAAAGGGTGGCTACTTTGAAGAATCTAAAATCTAAAATATCTAAAATCTAAAATATATTTTGATTTGTTTAACACTTTTGGTTACTACATGATTCCACATGTGTTATTTCATAGTTTTGATGTCTTCACTATTATTCTACAACGTAGAAAATAGTAAAAATAAAGAAAAAACCGTTGACCGGTAGTGTATATAACATGGGATCATAGCTAGACGAGGCAGCATGATGGGGGAATCGAAATGCCGTCAGGGGACATGAGATGAGAAACTGAAGTAGGCTGGGCAAGTCGACTGCAGCCGCTTGACTGAGCTGGGAGATGAGACGGCAAATTTAAATAAGGCAAATTTAAATAAGGCAAATTTAAACACATAATAATCCCTCAGCTACAGGATCAGCATTCTAAAATACGTCATGGAATTAGATGATGATGGTCTTAAGGAACATTTTGAATGTAAGAAAAAGCATTTCAAAAGAACAGAATGGCACATTTTGAGTTTCGATATATATTATATTAGTGTTGCTAATGCTTGTGGGGAGCCATGTAATGGTAGCTAACACATTTATTTATGTACATCGCGCTGTTCCGTACATTTGACCTTATTTTTGCGTCCTATAGCGTAATGCTTCCAGGTCAACTGTAATATGAATACCATTTTAAAGCACATTTTCTCCCCTTTCCAGCAAAACCAATGACAAGACCTTCATGCTGCCCGTCTCTGCATGATTGGAGAACTCAATGGAGCTCCGCTGGGTCTTTTTAAATATGGCGGGTGGGGAAGTGAAAGCTACGGATTGTGAACCAGATTTTTTTCACCCGAATTGTCCAACTTATCACCTCTAAAATGTAAATAAAACACTATAAGGAGTTTATATAATGTCTCATTACACACCTATTTCAAGGTTTGTGTTGAATTTGAACAAGGTTTTTAGGGCGGCACTAAATGTATCTTCACAATTAAACTGTGGGTGTAACGTTTTTTTTTTGAGTCATGATGGCTCGCAGTGATTACGCGAAAAAGTAACAATTGATTGACTTAACTATTAATGAGCTCACAAGTAATTAACTTTACACTCACCATTGATCATTTCTTGTTTTTAATCTGCGAGAGAAGCGCTCCACCTGGTGGAAAGAGGCTAACAGCCACAGGGGAAAACCTACCCTGGCAATACAAGGTAACGGTAGCTCCAACAATAACAGGCACAGGGGAAAACCTACCCTGGCAATACAAGGTAACGGTAGCTCCAACAATAACAGCCACAGGGGAAATATCTACCCTGGTAATACAAGGTAACGGTAGCTCCAACAATAACAGCCACAGGGGAAAACCTACCCTGGCAATACAAGGTAACGGTAGCTCCAACAATAACAGGCACAGGGGAAAACCTACCCTGGCAATACAAGGTAACGGTAGCTCCAACAATAACAGGCACAGGGGAAAACCTACCCTGGCAATACAAGGTAACGGTAGCTCCAACAATAACAGGCACAGGGGAAAACCTACCCTGGCAATACAAGGTAACGGTAGCTCCAACAATAACAGGCACAGGGGAAAACCTACCCTGGCAATACAAGGTAACGGTAGCTCCAACAATAACAGACACAGGGGAAATATCTACCCCGGCAATACAAGGTAACGGTAGCTCCAACAATAACAGGCACAGGGGAAAACCTACCCTGGCAATACAAGGTAACGGTAGCTCCAACAATAACAGGCACAGGGGAAAACCTACCCTGGCAATACAAGGTAACGGTAGCTCCAACAATAACAGGCACAGGGGAAATATCTACCCCGGCAATACAAGGTAACGGTAGCTCCAACAATAACAGGCACAGGGGAAAACCTACCCTGGCAATACAAGGTAACGGTAGCTCCAACAATAACAGGCACAGGGGAAAACCTACCCTGGCAATACAAGGTAACGGTAGCTCCAACAATAACAGGCACAGGGGACATATCTACCCTGGCAATACAAGGTAACGGTAGCTCCAACAATAACAGGCACAGGGGAAAACCTACCCTGGCAATAACAAGGTAGGAGTAGCTCCAACAATAACAGGCACAGGGGAAAACCTACCCTGGCAATACAAGGTAACGGTAGCTCCAACAATAACAGCCACAGGGGAAAACCTACCCTGGCAATACAAGGTAATGGTAGCTCCAACAATAACAGGCACAGGGGAAAACCTACCCTGGCAATACAAGGTAACGGTAGCTCCAACAATAACAGGCACAGGGGAAAACCTACCCTGGCAATACAAGGTAACGGTAGCTCAACAATAACAGGCACAGGGGAAAACCTACCCTGGCAATACAAGGTAACGGTAGCTCCAACAATAACAGGCACAGGGGAAAACCTACCCTGGTAATACAAGGTAACGGTAGCTCTAACAATAACAGGCACAGGGGAAAACCTACCCTGGCAATACAAGGTAACGGTAGCTCCAACAATAACAGGCACAGGGGAAAACCTACCCTGGCAATACAAGGTAACGGTAGCTCCAACAATAACAGGCACAGGGGAAAACCTACCCTGGCAATAACAAGGTACGAGTAGCTCCACCGAGCTACACTAATCTCACAATAAACAATCACCCACAAGGACAAGGGGGGCAGAGGGAACACTTATACACGGACTAATGGGGGGATAAGAACCAGGTGTGTAATAAACAAGACAAGACAAATGGAATGATGATAAATGGAACTCCGAAGCCTGCCCGACCAAGGAGGGGAAGGCAGCCTCGGCGGAAGTCGTGATAGATTGAATATGTATCCAAATTGAAAAGAGTGATTTGGTGCAGTGAACAAGTTAATTTGTTTGTTGTACTCAGTCAAATGAAAATGTGCTTAGAGTTTTGAAACATGAGCCATTTGATGATCTGTTTTGATTTTTTGTGCTTAGAGTTGTGAACATTGCAACAAAGTGATTAAAAATAACTGTACGATCTGCTATGAGGTTGGAATAATACTGTGAAAATGACAATGCCTTTTTAGTGTGAGAGCTGTTTGAAAAAGCCGCCTGAAATTTCTGCCTGTTTTGGTGGCGGTAAATTAGTTAATAGACCTATAAGAAAGAGAGTTCCAAACCTCTCTGCCAGCTAGTTTTCCCCACTCAGACCACTCCCAGACAGTCCTAGAAAATTATCCATCAAAAAATTGCTATTTTTTAAGAAGCTATTTTTGTTTATTTTTACCAGTTTAATCCAAACAATCACAGTAAGGTACTTAAAGGCCATGGATTAAAGAGCTGCCACTTTCAAGGATCGGGACACTAATCCGGACGCTTCTAAGAAATTCTGCTACATCCGCCAACGAGCCGTCAAACAGGCAATTACCAGGAAGCATCCTATGAATCAATTGTGTTGAAGGAGATTTTCTCAGTGTGGTGTTGGTAATGTTGTAGACAATAGTGGCAATTGTTAACAGTTAAACCATACCAGCAGGTAGCTAAACTCCCTGATTCCTCTTCGACTTAAGCAGTCACATTTCCCTGCACTCCTCTCTGGCTTTCACTTAAATATTTATGTTGAAAAATATTCAACAACACCCAGCTCAGCAGAACAGACACAGTGGCTGCTTTTTGTAGAAGATGTTGAGAGAGAGAGAGCGAGAGAGCCACACACACAGAGAGAGAGAACATTACATTCAGAAATTCTAAAGAATAAAGACATTTCAAATGTCATTATGTCTATATACAGTGTTGTAACAATGTGCAAATAGTTAAAGTACAAATGGGAAAATAAATATAAATGGGTTGTATTTACAATGGTGTTTGTTCTTCAACTGAATTTGGAGAGAGAGAGAGAGAGAGAGAGACAAACATCTACCTGGAAGTGACAGCATTCCCTCCCCCATATGCCCCCCTAGGCACAACCTAAACAAAAACGTGTCACAACTCCTGCAGCTCTGTCGCACGCTGGGTCTGTACATAGTCAATGGTAGGCGTCGAGGGGACTCCTATGGTAGGTACACCTACAGCTCATCTCTTGGCAGTAGTAATGTTGTCACAAACGTTGAGAGACGGGTCGGACCAAGGTGCAGCATGAAAAGCGTACATGTTTATTAACTAAATAAACATTCAACAAAACAACGTACCGTGAAGTCCAAAGGGCTATACACACCAACCTGACAGGAACAAGATCCCACAATACATGGTAGGCAATGGGCTACTTAAGTATGATCCCCAATCAGAGACAACGAGCGACAGCTGTCTGATTGGGAATCACACCCGGCCAGACATAGAAACACAACCTAGCACTGCAACATAGAAATAGACTAACCAGATCATAAACATAGAATATATAACATAGAAACTCACGCCCTGACCAAACCAACTAAAGACAACAGGCCTTTCAAGGCCAGGGCGTGACAGTACCCCCCCCCCAATGGTGCGTCCTCCGGCCGCACCAACCTGACTCATTGGGGGAGGGTCCGGGTGGGCTTTCAGCCTAGGAGGCGGATCCGGCTCCGGGCGTGTCGACCTCTTCCTCTCTTCCTCCCAGTGGCGCCCCTGGTCTGGACCTCGGCGCGATGCTTCCCCTCTCCTTCCTCCCACGATGCACCAAGCCCTGTCTGGACGCTGGTGTGGGAGAGCCGCTGTGGCTCCGCTGTGGAGCCGCTGACCGGAGCTGAACTGGACCCCGGTGGAGCGGACTGCTCTGGTTCCGGAGTGGAGCCGCTGACCGGAGCTGAACTGGACCCCGGTGGAGGGGACTGCTCTGGCTCCGGAGTGGAACCGCTGACCGAAGCTGGACTGGGCACCGGTGGAGCGGACTTCTCTGGCTCCAGAATGGAGCCGCTGACCACCCTGGGCACCGACGCGCTAAAGTGCTCCCTGCAGGGGACCGTCGCTGGAGGTCGGGAGTGAGTTGTGTGGTTGGAGGAGGTGTAGAAACGCCACCTCTCTCCCATCGTTCCAATCTACTCACCGCGCGCTCCATTGCCCTGCCGAGCGCCTGGATCCTGCTCGCCTGCCATTGGATGCGTTCCTCCAAAGATCCGGATGGACCGACTGTACCTGCTGACTCCATTTTCGGTGAGTGTTCCCCAGTCCGGCACGGCCCGTTCCAGGACAGTAGATTGGAGCGATGGTGGCTTGGTGCGAGGAGCAGGCACGGACCGTGCCGGACTGGGAACTAGCGTTGGATATGTACGACTGTTCAAGTCCTTCTCTCTCTGCGCCCAATCCTCCTCCAGTGAGGACTCCTCCGGGAGCCCCCACGAGTTAGGGAACAGAACTTCATCGTCGCCGTCATCCTCCGACTCCTCCGTGTAAAACTGTTCCCATTCCTGTTCCCATGGTCGTAGGGCCTCCAACTGGAACCCCACCGGGTGCAGTGGTCGGGGCTCTTCTCTCTCGATCCGCAGGTCTTGGACCTCTAAATTAGCGGCCTCCTCCTCTCTAGTTAGCCCTTTCACAGCCTCCTGCTGCCTCTTCGTCCACCCCGTGAGCCCCCCCCCAGAAAATTTTCTTGGGGCTGCTTCCCGGGCTTCCTCTTCGGCCGGCACCGTTGACGTCGCCATTGATCCTCTCCTACCCGGGCTTCCTCCTTCATTGCCTTACCGTAACGGACGGCCTCATCCTCTGTGATTTTCTCCCAACCGAGGAGGACATCTACCAACGTAGCCTCCTGCTGTGTCCCGGGTGTTTGCTCCTCCTGACCACGCTGCTTGGTCCTTTTGTGGTGGGATCTTCTGTCACAAACGTTGAGAGACGGGGTCGGACCAAGGTGCAGCGTGAAAAGCGTACATGTTTATTAACTAAATAAACATTCAACAAAACAAGAAACAACGTACCGTGAAGTCCAAAGGGCTATACACACACCAACCTAACAGGAACAAGATCCCACAATATACAGTAGGCAACCGGGATACCTAAGGATGATACCCAATCAGAGACAACGAGCGACAGCTGTCTCTGATTGGGAATCACACCCGGCCAAACCAAGAAACACAACCTAGCACTGCAACATAGAAATAGAGTAACTATCAATTTCAATCAATCAATTTTATTTTATATAGCCCTTCGTACATCAGCTAATATCTCGAAGTGCTGTACAGAAACCCAGCCTAAAACCCCAAACAGCTAGTAATGCAGGTGTAGAAGCACGGAAGCAAGAAAAACTAGATCATAAACATAGAATATATAACATAGAAACTCACGCCCTGACCAAACCAACTAAAGACAACAGGCCTCTCAAGGCCAGGGCGTGACAAATGTAGACTACTTTATCAATGACCTCAACACAGAGTCTCTCAGAGCGTTCACAGTCAGCCCACTGACACCTCTATCAGACCACAGCAAAATCACAGTCTACTTGAACAGAGCAATACTCAATCATGAGGCATCAAAGCCAAAGGAACTGAATAATATTAAGAAATGCTATAGATGGAAGGAAAGTAGTATCGAAACCTACCAAAAAACAATTAGGCAACAACAAATTAAATCGCTTTTAGACAACTTCCTGGACAAATCGTTCCACTGTAATAGTGAAGGTGTAAACTTGGCAGTAGAAAAATAGAAGAAACAGTAGAAAACCTAAACAGTATATTTGACCTCTCAGCTTCCCTATCAAATCTAAAAAATCTCTAACAGAAAACCGAAGAAAAGTAACAACAGTGATAAATGGTTTGATGAAAAATGCAAAAACCTAAGAAAGAAATTGAGAAACCTATCCAACCAAAAACATTGAGACCCAGAAGACCTGAGCCTACGCCTTCACTATGGTGAATCACTAAAACAATACAGAAATACACTACGGAAAAAGAAGGAACAGCATATCAGAAATCAGCTCAATGTA